>NW_025534919.1:0-10000 GCF_020615455.1 Coregonus clupeaformis
AACTTAGGACACTAAACCACGAACTTTATCAAATGGCTTTTCGAAGTCTGCTAAGAATAGCAGGCCTGGTTTCCCATATTTTCCATAGTGTTCTATTGTTTCCAATACTTGCCTTATATTATCTCCAATGTATCTTCCATGTAAAAAACCTGTCTGATTAGAATGAATAATATCCGACAATACGGAGCAAGATAACATTCAGTGGTTGGCTATAGCTACAGTATATATATATTTGGGAGCAGGATAACATTCAGTGGTTGGCTATAGCTACAGTATATATATATATGGGAGCAGGATAACGTTCAGTGGTTGGCTATAGCTACAGTATATATATTTGGGAGCAGGATAACGTTCAGTGGTTGGCTATAGCTACAGTATATATATTGGAGCAGGATAACGTTCAGTGGTTGGCTATAGCTACAGTATATATATTTGGGAGCAGGATAACATTCAGTGGTTGGCTATAGCTACAGTATATATATATTTGGGAGCAGGATAACATTCAGTGGTTGGCTATAGCTACAGTATATATATATATATGGGAGCAGGATAACGTTCAGTGGTTGGCTATAGCTACAGTTATATATTTGGGAGCAGGATAACGTTCAGTGGTTGGCTTTAGCTTCAGTATATATATTTGGGAGTAGGATAGCGTTCAGTGGTTGGCTATAGCTACAGTATATATATTTGGGAGCAGGATAATGTTCAGTGGTTGGCTATCGCTACAGTATATATATTTGGGAGCAAGATAGCGTTCAGTGGTTGGCTATAGCTACAGTATATATATTTGGGAGCAGGATAACGTTCAGTGGTAGCTATGCTTCCAGTATATATATTTGGGGCAGGATAGCGTTCAGTGGTTGGCTATAGCTACAGTATATATATTTAGGAGCAGGATAGCGTTCAGTGGTTGGCTATAGCTTCAGTATATATATTTGGGAGAAGGATAAAGTTCGGAGTTGGCTATAGCTACAGTATATATATTTGGGAGCAGGATAGCGTTCAGTGGTTGGCTATAGCTACAGTATATATATTTGGGAGCAGGATGACGTTCAGTGGTTGGCTATAGCTACAGTTATATATATATATTTGGGAGCAGGATAACGTTCAGTGGTTGGCTATAGCTACAGTATATATATTTAGGAGCAGGATAGCGTTCAGTGGTTGGCTATAGCTACAGTATATATATTTGGGAGCAGGATAGCGTTCAGTGGTTAGCTATAGCTACAGTATATATATTTGGGAGCAGGATAGCGTTCAGTGGTTGGCTATAGCTACAGTATATATATTTGGGAGCAGGATAACGTTCAGTGGTTGGCTATAGCTACGTCTCATATTTGGGGGCAGGATAACATTCAGTGGTTGGCTATAGCTACAGTATATATATATATATATATATATATATATATATATATATATATATATATATATATATATATATATATTTTTTGGACAGGATAACGTTCAGTGGTTGGCTATAGCTACGAATATTTCTTTGGGAGGAATAGCGTTCAGTGGTTGGCTATAGCTACAGTATATATATTTGGGAGTAGGATAACGTTCAGTGGTTGGCTATAGCTTCAGTATATATATTTGGGAGCAGGATAATGTTCAGTGGTTGGCTATATCTACAGTATATATATATATTTGGGGGGCAGAATAACGTTCAGTGTTTGGTTAAAGCTACAGTATATATATTTGGGAGCAGGATAACGTTCAGAGGTTGGCTATAGCTATAGTATATATATTTGGGAGAAGGATGAAGTTCAGTGGTTGGCTATAGCTACAGTATATATTTGGGAGCAGGATAGCGTTCAGTGGTTGGCTATAGCTACAGTATATATATTTGGGAGCAGTATAACATTCAGTGGTTAGCTATAACTACAGTATATATATTTGTGAGCAGGATAGCGTTCAGTGGTTGGCTATAGCTACAGTTATATATTTGGGGCAGGATAATGTTCAGTGGTTGGCTATAGCTCCAGTTATATATTTGGGAGAAGGATAAAGTTCAGTGGTTGGCTATAGCTACAGTATATATATTTGGGAGCAGGATAGCGTTCAGTGGTTGGCTATAGCTACAGTATATATATTTGGAGCAGGATAGCGTTCAGTGGTTGGCTATAGCTTCGTATATACATTTGGTGGCAGGATAGCGTTCAGTGGTTGGTTAAAGCTACAGTATATATATTTGGGAAGGATAGCGTTCAGTGGTTGGCTATAGCTACAGTATATATATTTGGGAGCAGATAGCGTTCAGTGGTTGGCTATCAGTATATGTATATATATATTGGGAAGATAACGTTCAGTGGTTGGCTATAGCTACAGTATATATATTTGGGGGCAGGATAGCGTTCAGTGGTTGGTTAAAGCTACAGTATATATATTTGGGAGCAGGATAGCGTTCAGTGGTTGGCTATAGCTTCAGTATATATATTTGGGAGCAGGATAACGTTCAGTGGTTGGCTATAGCTTCAGTATATATGTATATATATTTGGGAGCAGGTTAGCGTTCAGTGGTTGGCTATAGCTAAAGTTTATATATTTAGGAGCAATAACGTTCAGTGGTTCGCTATAGCTAAAGATATATATTTGGGAGTAGGATCACATTCAGGGGTTGGCTATAGCTAAAGTATATATATTTGGGAGCAGGATAATGTTCATTGGTTGGCTATATCTACAGTATATATATATTTGGGGGCAGAATAACGTTCAGTGTTTGGTTAAAGCTACAGTATATATATTTGGGAGCAGGATAAAGTTCAGTGGTTGGCTATAGCTACAGTATATATATTTGGGAGCAGGATAACGTTCAGTGGTTGGCTATAGCTACAGTATATATATTTGGGAGCAGGATAACGTTCAGTGGTTGGCTATAGCTACAGTATATATATTTGGGAGCAGGATAACGTTCAGTGGTTGGCTATAGCTTCAGTATATATATTTGGGAGAGGATAAAGTTCAGTGGTTGGCTATAGCTACAGTATATATATTTGGGAGCAGGATAGCGTTCAGTGGTTGGCTATAGCTACAGTATATATATTTGGGAGCAGGATAAGCGTTCAGTGGTTGGCTATAGCTACAGTATATATATTTGAGCAGGATAGCGTTCAGTGGTTGGCTATAGCTACAGTATATACATTTGGTGGCAGGATAGCGTTCAGTGGTTGGTTAAAGCTAAGTATATATATATTTGGGGGCAGGATAGCGTTCAGTGGTTGGCTATAGCTACAGTATATATGTATATATATATTGGGAGCAATAACGTTCAGTGGTTGGCTATAGCTACATATATATATATTTGGGCAGGATAACGTTCAGTGTTGGTTAAAGCTACAATATATATTTGGGAGCAGGATAGCGTTCAGTGGTTGGCTATAGCTACAGTATATATATTTCGGAGCAGGATAGCGTTCAGTGGTTGGCTATAGCTACAGTATATATGTATATATGTTTGGGAGCAGGTTAGCGTTCAGTGGTCGGCTATAGCTAAAGTTTATATTTTGGGAGCAGGATAACGTTCAGTGGTTCGCTATAGCTAAAGTATATATATTTGGGAGTAGGATCACATTCAGGGGTTGGCTATAGCTAAAGTATATATATTTGGAGCAGATAACGTTCAGTGGTTGGCTATAGCTACAGTATATATATTTGGGAGAACGGATAGCGTTCAGTGGTTGGCTATAGCTACAGTATATATATTTGGGAGCAGGATAGTGTTCAGTGGTTGGCGATAGCTACGATATATATTTGGAGCAGGATAACGTTCAGGGTTGTCTATAGCTACAGTTATATATTTTGGAGCAGGATAACATTCAGTGGTTGGCTATAGCTACAGTATATATATATATTTGGGAGCAGGATAACGTTCAGTGGTTGGCTATAGCTACAGTATATACATGGGAGCAGGATGACGTTCAGTGGTTGGCTAAAGCTTCAGTATATATATATATATATATATATATATGTGGGAGCAGGATAGCGTTCAGTGGTTGGCTATAGCTACAGTATATATATTTGGGAGCAGGATAACATTCAGTGGTTGGCTAAAGCTACAGTATATATATATTTGGGGGCAGGATAACATTCAGTGGTTGGCTATAGCTACAGTATATATATATATATATATATATATATATATATGGGAGCAGGATAACGTTCAGTGGTTGGCTATAGCTTCAGTATATATATTTGGGAGCAGGATAACGTTCAGTGGTTGGCTATAGCTACAGTATATATATTTGGGAGTAGGATACGTTCAGTGGTTGGCTATAGCTCAGTATATATATTTGGGAGCAGGATAATGTTCAGTGGTTGGCTATATCTACAGTATATATATATATTTGGGGGGCAGAATAGCGTTCAGTGTTTGGTTAAAGCTACAGTATATATATTTGGGAGCAGGATAACGTTCAGAGGTTGGCTATAGCTATAGTATATATATTTGGAAGAAGGATAAAGTTCAGTGGTTGGCTATAGCTACAGTATATATATATGGGAGCAGTATAACATTCAGTGGTTAGCTATAGCTACAGTATATATATTTGTGAACAGGATAGCGTTCAGTGGTTGGCTATAGCTACAGTATATATATTTGGGAGAAGGATAAAGTTCAGTGGTTGGCTATAGCTACAGTATATATATTTGGGAGCAGGATAGCGTTCAGTGGTTGGCTATAGCTACAATATATGTATTTGGGAGCAGGATAGCGTTCAGTGGTTGGCTATAGCTACAGTATATAAATATTTGGATTAGGATAACGTTCAGTGGTTGGCTATAGCTACAGTATATATATATATATATATATATATATATATATATATATATATATATATATATATATATATATATATATATATATATTTGGGAGCAGGATACGTTCAGTGGTTGGCTATGGCTACAGTATATATATGGAACAGGATAGCGTTCAGTGGTTGGCTATAGCTACAGTATATATATTTGGGAGCAGGATAACATTCAGTGGTTGGCTATAGCTACAGTATATATATATTTGGGGAGCAGGATAACATTCAGTGGTTGGTTATAGCTACAGTAATATATATATATATATATATATATATATATATATATATATATATATATGGGAGCAGGATAGCGTTCAGTGGTTGGCTATAGCTACAGAATATTTATTTGGGAGCAGGATAGCGTTCAGTGGTTGGCTATAGCTACAGTATATATATTTGGGAGTAGGATAACGTTCAGTGGTTGGCTATAGCTACAGTATATATATTTGGAGCAGGATAATGTTCAGTGGTTGGCTATATCTACAGTATATACATATTTGGGGGCAGAATAGCGTTCAGTGTTTGGTTAAAGCTACAGTATATATATTTGGGAGCAGGATAGCGTTCAGAGGTTGGCTATAGCTATAGTATATATATTTGGGAGAAGGATAAAGTTCAGTGGTTGGCTATGGCTACAGTATATATATTTGGGAGCAGGATAGCGTTCAGTGGTTGGCTATAGCTACAGTATATATATTTGGGAGCAGTATAACATTCAGTGGTTAGCTATAGCTACAGTATATATATTTGTGAGCAGGATAGCGTTCAGTGGTTGGCTATAGCTACAGTATATATATTTGGGAGAGGATAACGTTCAGTGGTTGGCTATAGCTACAGTATATATATTTGGGGAGAAGGATAAAGTTCAGTGGTTGGCTTTATAGCTACAGTATATATATTTGGGAGCAGGATAGCGTTCAGTGGTTGGCTATAGCTACAGTATATATATTTAGGAGCAGGATAATGTTCAGTGGTTGGCTATATCTACAGTATATACATATTTGGGGGCAGAATAACGTTCAGTGTTTGGTTAAAGCTACAGTATATATATATTTGGGAGCAGGATAACGTTCAGAGGTTGGCTATAGCTATAGTATATATATTTGGGAGAAGGATAAAGTTCAGTGGTTGGCTATAGCTACAGTATATATATTTGGGAGCAGGATAACGTTCAGTGGTTGGCTATAGCTACAGTATATATATTTGGGAGCAGTATAACATTCAGTGGTTAGCTATAGCTACAGTATATATAGTTGTGAGCAGGATAACGCGTTCAGTGGTTGGCTATAGCTACAGTATATATGTTTGGGAGCAGGATAGCGTTCAGTGGTTGGCTATAGCTACAGTATATATATTTGGGAGAAGGATAAGTTCAGTGGTTGGCTATAGCTACGGTATATATATTTGGGAGCAGGATAACGTTCCAGTGGTTGGCTATAGCTACAGTATATATTTTGGGAGCAGGATAGCGTTCAGTGGTTGGCTATAGCTCCAGTATATATATATATATATATATATATATATATATATATATATATATATATATATATATATATATATATATATATTTGGGAGGGATAGCGTTCAGTGGTTGGCTATAGCTACAGTATATATATTTGGGAGAGGATAACGTTCAGTGGTTGGCTATAGCTACAGTATATACATTTGGTGGCAGGATAGCGTTCAGTGGTTGGTTAAAGCTTCTGTATATATATTTGGGAGCAGGATAGCGTTCAGTGGTTGGCTATAGTACAGTATATATATTTGGGAGAAGGATAGCGTTCAGTGGTTGGCTATAGCTAAAGTATATATGTATATATCTATTGGGAGCAGGATAACGTTCAGTGGTTGGCTATAGCTACAGTATATATATATTTAGGGGCAGGATAACGTTCAGTGGTTGGTTAAAGCTACAGTATATATATTTGGGAGCAGGATAATATTCAGTGGTTGGCTATAGCTACAGTATATATATTTGGGAGCAGGATAACGTTCAGTGGTTGGCTATAGCTACAGTATATATGTATATATATTTGGGAGCAGGTTAGCGTTCAGTGGTTGGCTATAGCTAAAGTTTATATATTTGGGAGCAGGATAGCGTTCAGTGGTTCGCTATAGCTAAAGTATATATATTTGGGAGTAGGATCACATTCAGGGGTTGGCTATAGCTAAAGTATATATATTTGGGAGCAGGATAACGTTCAGTGGTTGGCTATAGCTACAGTATATATATTTGGGAGCAGGATAACGTTCAGTGGTTGGCTATAGCTACAGTATATATATTTGGGAGCAGGATAATGTTCAGTGGTTGGCTATAGCTACAGTATATATATTTGGGAGCAGGATAACGTTCAGTGGTTGGCTATAGCTACAGTATATATATATTTGGGAGCAGGATAACGTTCAGTGGTTGGCTATAGCTACAGTATATACATGGGAGCAGGATAACGTTCAGTGGTTGGCTAAAGCTTCAGTATATATATATATATATATGTGGGAGCAGGATAGCGTTCAGTGTTTGGCTATAGCTACAGTATATATATTTGGGAGCAGGATAGCGTTCAGTGGTTGGCTATAGCTACAGTATATATATATTTGGGTGCAGGATAACGTTCAGTGGTTGGCTAAAGCTACAGTATATATATTTGGGTGGCAGGATAACGTTCAGTGGTTGGCTATAGCTACAGTAAATATATTTGGGAGCAGGATAACGTTCAGTGGTTGGCTATAGCTACAGTATATATATTTGGGAGCAGGATAGCGTTCAGTGGTTGGCTATAGCTACATATATATGTATTTGGGAGCAGGATAGCGTTCAGTGGTTGGCTATAGCTACAGTATATATATATTTGGGAGCAGGATAGCGTTCAGTGGTTGGCTATAGCTACAGTATATATATATATATTTGGGAGCAGGATAACATTCAGTGGTTGCCTATAGCTACATATATATATGGGAGCAGGATAGCGTTCAGTGGTTGGCTATAGCTACAGTATATATATTTGGGAGCAGGTCAACATTCAGTGGTTGTCTATAGCTACAGTATATATATTTGGGGGCAGGATAACATCCATTGGTTGGCTATAGCTACAGTATATATATATTTGGGAGCAGGATAGCGTTCAGTGGTTGGCTATAGCTACAGTATATATATTTGGGAGCAGGATAACGTTCAGTGGTTGGCTATAGCTACAGTATATATAATTGGGAGTAGGATAACGTTCAGTGGTTGGCTATAGCTACAGTATATATATTTGGGAGCAGGATAATAATCAGTAGTTGGCTATAGCTACAGTATATATATATTTGGGGGCAGAATAATGTTCAGTGTTGGTTAAAGCTACAGTATATATATTTGGGAGCAGGATAGCGTTCAGAGGTTGGCTATAGCTACAGTATATATATTTGGGAGAAGGATAAAGTTCAGTGGTTGGCTATAGCTACAGATATATATATTTGGGAGCAGGATAGCGTTCAGTGGTTGGCTATCGCTACAGTATATATATTTGGGAGCAGGATAGCGTTCAGTGGTTAGCTATAGCTACAGTATATATATTTGGGAGCAGGATAGCGTTCAGTGGTTGGCTATAGCTACAGTATATACATTTGGTGGCAGGATAGCGTTCAGTGGTTGGTTAAAGCTACAGTATATATATTTGGGAGCAGGATAGCGTTCAGTGGTTGGCTATAGCTACAGTATATATATTTGGGAGCAGGATAGCGTTCAGTGGTTGGCTATAGCTACAGTATATATGTATATATATTTGGGAGCAGGATAGCGTTCAGTGGTTGGCTATAGCTAAGTATATATATTTGAGGAGCAGGATCACGTTCAGGGGTTGGCTATAGCTAAAGTATATATATTTGGGAGCAGGATCCGTTCAGGGGTTGGCTATAGCTAAAGTATATATATTTAGGAGCAGGATATCGTTCAGTGGTTGGCTATGGCTACAGTATATATATATTTGGGAGCAGGATAGCGTTCAGTGGTCGGCTATAGCTACAGTATATATTTGGGAGCAGGATAATGTTCAGTGGTTGGATATAGCTACAGTATATATATTTGGGAGCAGGATAACGTTCAGTGGTTGGCTATAGCTACAGATATATATATATATATATTTTGGAGCAGGATAACATTCAGTGGTTGGCTATAGCTAAAGTATATATATTTGGGAACAGGATAATGTTCAGTGGTTGGCTATAGCTACAGTATATATATGGGAGCAGGATAGCGTTCAGTGGTTGGCTATAGCTTCAGTATATATATATATATGGGGGCAGGATAGCGTTCAGTGGTTGGCAAAGCTAAAGTATATATATTTGGGTGGCAGGATAGCGTTCAGTGGTTGGCTATAGCTACAGTATATATTTGGGAGAAGGATAGCGTTCAGTGGTTAGCTATTGCTACAATATATGATTTGGGAGCAGGATAGCGTTCAGTGGTTGGCTATAGCTACAGTATATATATATAAATATATATATATTTGGAGCAGGATACGTTCAGTGGTTGAAGCTTCAGTATATATATTGGAGCAGGATAGCGTTCAGTGGTTGGCTATAGCTACAGTATATATATTTGGGAGCAGGATAACATTCAGTGGTTGGCTATAGCTACAGTATATATATATATTTGGGAGCAGGATAACATTCAGTGGTTGGCTATAGCTACAGTATATATATATATGGGAGCAGGATAACGTTCAGTGGTTGGCTATAGCTACAGTATATATATTTGGGAGCAATGCGTTCAGTGGTTGGCTATAGCTACAGTATATATATTTGTTAGTAGGATAACGTTCAGTGGTTGGCTATAGCTACAGTATATATATTTGGGAGCAGGATAATGTTCAGTGGTTGGCTATAGCTACAGTTATATATTTGGGAGCAGGATAGCGTTCAGTGGTTGGCTATAGCTACAGTATATATATTTGGGAGCAGGATAGCGTTCAGTGGTTAGCTATAGCTACAGTATATATATTTGGGAGCAGGATAACGTTCAGTGGTTGGCTATAGCTACAGTATATATATTTGGGAGCAGGATAGCGTTCAGTGGTTGGCTATAGCTACAGTTATATATTTGGGAGAAGGATAAAGTTCCGGAGTTGGCTATAGCTACAGTATATATATTTGGGAGCAGGATAGCGTTCAGTGGTTGGCTATAGCTACAGTATATATATTTGGGAGCAGGATGG
>NW_025534919.1:15000-95000 GCF_020615455.1 Coregonus clupeaformis
AATTTCGTTATTGATTTTACATCCCAGTCAGTCAGGTTGATGTTTGTCATGAATTTTGCCCTGGAGGCAGAACTGCACAATTTCCTCTAGATATGCCAGCTGCATAGTCAAAATTGTCTATATACGGTAAACATTTGTGGAAAATAATTGTGTTTTATGGTCTTAATTTAAGGTAAGGATTAGCAGTGAGGTTAAGGTTAGCATTAAAATCTGATAGTATTACTTTATGCCTGTGCCAGCTAGTGACCACTTTGCAGAACTGCCTCCAGGGCAAGATTCATGACAATGAATGCCAACCTGCCTCCCAGTCATCCCCTCCCTATCTCTACAAGGCTGCAGAACATGCAAGCTGGTGATGCGGGGGTTGTCTCATAACCCACAGTCCCCAGGCGGGTGGGTGGCAGGCAGGTTCAATACGAGAAAACAATAGACTACATAAGACAATCCATCAATGGATCATTATTGTGCAATTTACACTAAGTGGACAAAACATTAAGGACACCTGCTCTTTCCATGACAGACTGAGCAGGTGAATCCAGGTGAAAGCTATGATCCCTTATTGATGTCACTTGTAGATGAAGGGGAGGGGACAGGTTAAAGAAGGATGTTTAAGTCTGGAGACAATTGAGACATGGATTGTGTGTGTGTGCCATTCAGAGGGTGAATGGGCAGACAAAATATTGAAGTGCCTTTCAACGGGGTATGGTAGTAGGTGCCAGGCCCCGGTTTGTGTCAAGAACTGCAACGCTGCTGGGGTTTTTCACGCTCATGGTACACCACACAAAGGACATCCAGCCAACTTGACACAACTGCTGGGAAGAATTGCGCAACTGGCCACATTCCTGTGGACCCGCTTTCAACACCTTGTGGAGACTGCAACATCCCACAGACAGACTACTCATTATCTCTTAATAATCTAATCTAATCCAGGAATCTAGTGGACATCTGGAGACTGCAACATCCCACAGACAGATCTACTCATTCATCTCTTAATAATCTAATCTAATCCCAGGAATCTATGGACATCTGGAGACTGCAACATCCCACAACAGACTACTCATTACATCTCTTAATAACTAATCTAATCCAGGAATCTAGTGGATATCTGGAGACTGCAACATCCCACAGACAGACTACTCATTCATCTCTTAATAATCTAATCTAATCCAGGAATCTAGTGGACATCTGGAGACTGCAACATCCCACAGACAGACTACTCATTCATCTCTTAATAATCTAATCTAATCCAGGAATCTAGTGGATATCTGGAGACTGCAACATCCACAGACAGACTACTCATTCATCTCTTAATAATCTAATCTAATCCAGGAATCTAGTGGACATCTGGAGACTGCAACATCCCACAGACAGACTACTCATTCATCTCTTAATAATCTAATCTAATCCAGGAATCTAGTGGATATCTGGAGACTGCAACATCCCACAGACAGACTACTCATTCATCTCTTAATAATCTAATCTAATCCAGGAATCTAGTTGACATCTGGAGACTGCAACATCCCACAGACAGACTACGCATTCATCTCTTAATAATCTAATCTAATCCAGGAATCTAGTGGACATCTGGAGACTGCAACATCCCACATACTGACTGCTCATTCATCTCTTAATAATCTAATATAATCCAGTAATCTAGTGGACATCTGGAGACTGCAACATCCCACAGACAGACTACTCATTAATCTCTTAATAATCTAATCTAATCCAGGAATCTAGTGGCCATCTGGAGACTGCAACATCCCACAGACAGACTACTCATTCTACTCATGTTCACAAGTCTTATTCTACAATCCACTACTTCCTAATAGATTCCAAATTGACCCCCAATGTGCTCCATTCCAAATACCAAAGCATCTTAATAAGTGACCACAGTCCAATTATGTTGTCCCTCAATCTTTCTTTACCAAAACAGAATTACAGTTGGTGTTTTAACCCCTCCTTGCTCACAGACCAACCATTCATTGACTGCATGACAGCCAAATTGAATGAGTTCCTTAAGACTAATGACACAGGAGTGGTATCTGATTCTACACTATAGGAACCTTTTCAAGTGGTTATGAGAGGTCATATTATTTCATATGAGTCTGCCATAAACAAAAGGGAATGGCATGTGACTGGAGGACATAGAGAAAAAACTCCCAGCTTCGGAGGAGACATACACAACTTCACTCCCTCAGGTTGACTTGTAGTGTATTGAGATTATGATGGTGTTAAATGTTTTTCATGAAGAAATGGAATGTTGTTTATGTTAGTATCAAAAGGGAATGTTTTAGTGTAACGCCACATACAACAGACAGGAAGTGTGTTGTAGACCGGAGAGACTGGTGATTGGCCAGAAGAGGGAGCCCATCTTTTTGCATTGTTTATAAATAGGGGTTAAACGATGAAAGGGCAGAGCAGCCATTAGAATTGGAGGACACTGCTCTCCAGACCTCGCGAGTCTGTAGCTTATGCTGTAACCTCGTGATATTAATAAAAGCCTCTAAAACACGGTGCAGCTTAAGGGGATTCTTTGATTGACAGCAATACCCACCAGCATTCGACGCGATACCACAAATGGAGGTCCAACCGAGATTCTGATTGCATCGTTCTGGTTCCCTTCCTGAGGCGCGAGGTGACTACTGCCCAAGCCGGCTTTAAAGGTGAGATTACTCACAAGATTCGGGCATTAGTTATTCCGCTGATTGGGGAGAGGGCATTGAAGGTGTACAGATTAAAAGTACTTGGATGCGTTGTTGATGTGGGGGTGTTGCGGTCGATTACAGTCTTTAAAAATATTCTAAAATATATTCCATTGGTAACGGCAGGTAATTGGAAATTTAGAGCATGAAACGGTAGGGAATTAAGTATTGAAAGTGTACAATTATTGCAGATATGCGCATTCATTAGGGCACTGTACCGCTTAAGACCCCGGGGCATTTAGAAAATGATGGGCGGCAAATCCTCTTACACGATAGAATGTGCAAGATGGTGGTTTTTTTAAAGGAAGAACTCGGTTTGATGGGATTTATCTGATTGTGATTATGACTCGACTCGTCCGACGGGGGTTTGATTGGGTTTGATTTCTCGGTGCTAATGGTCATTATTCCACGGTAGCAAAAACGGTAGGATAAATATGTTAAAATAAATAGGGCAGTGCAGGATGTTTGTTTGTGTGGTAGGCCGCAGTTAGCTAAAGGTTAAGGCTAATGCTAATTGTGTTGCGTGCTACATGCTAACGGATATCCTTAGAGGGCCATTGCGATGGATTAAAGCCTCTTAAACTTGTTTGCATTTGGGTGGAATTCAGAGTTCTACGCAAATGTAAGGTCTGTTATGTGTAATTGTCTGATTATAAGTGTAAAATAGAGAACTGAGGTAGAACGCTGGCGTTCTATGGTGTGGTAAGCATGGGGTTAAGTGGATGTGCGCATGTGCTTGATTTTACGGGATTAAAACTACGACATGCGGTTATGTGCTAAGACTACAAAAACGGCATTGTGGGTAAAGGTCATAGGTCCCATCTGGGGTTACCCTGCAAGGGGAGAAATAGACAGACAGAGGAGAGATTTTAACACGAATCTTATAGTTTAAAGTGGCTGGGGTTTGAACATGAAACTATTTGTTGAGATGTAGTGAATTTATACATTAAATATATGTTGGCGAAGTATAATTAATTAAATTAAATGACAGATTAAAATTAAATAAAAATGTTTTTGAGCGATCTATTTAGTCCTGAGTTAAATGACGGATTAAAATAAAATATGTAGTGAATTAAATTAAGTCTTAGAGCGAATATGAACGAATGAATATTGAATGGTTGGAGATAACTCAGTGATTGCATTAACTACTAAAATCTGTTTCTGTGTCTTTGTTCCCTTGTCATATGAGAGACAGAGAGAGAGAGAGGAGATACAGGAAGTGCTGACGTGACATCACGTGACGCGGCAGAGGCAGAGGATCAGATATCAGGCTAGTTCACAAAATCATCCCCTTACAAAATATGTGATGTTATGACAATTTTACATAGGCTTGGCAAATTATTCATTAAAAATTGCATTTTGGAGTCTCTGTGCATCACTGGGGTTTGATTGGAGTTGTGTTGGGAATCAAGGACTGACATTATTCTGTAAATTTAAGATAATTAGGGGTTGTAGAGCAAGGGGTTACAGGCTTTGTTTTTGGGATTGCTTTGAAGTTGACTAACTTACATTTACTTTCCTGATGGGTTGTGGTAAAATAGCCACTAATTGATAAATTAGTGACATAGGATATAGGAATAAAAATTGGTTTTAATTATTCATGATTTGTAATTGATTTATTTAAAATCAATTAATCAATTAATCAATTATTATTATTATTTTTTGGGTTGTTTAGGTTTATATTAATAATTAGAGGGGAAGCCATAGGCTATATAGTCTAAAATAAGATAATTCATAATAAAGGAATATAAAAAGAGTAGTTACAATGGGGAAAAACAACATCAAGGCTATGAAAGTTATTACACCGGTTGATATAGGGGAAAAATAGTAATCCTTTAACTAAAGTAGTGTTAGGAGAAACTAATGGCAGAAGTTAGTACACCTTTCTCACATACGGATTCAGCGGTAAGACACCCACCTTATGAGAAGGAAGTAGAGCTTAGGGATGTTTATCCTCAGCTTCCAGTGATCATCCAGGAGGGTGATTATTGCATCAGAGATGAAGATGAACGAATAATAGATAGAGGACAAGCAGAAACGACAATGAAGATGAATCCAAAACTCCAGAAGGAAGAAAAACCGAGATGTCTGGAAACTAAGAGAAGAATGAGGTTCGAGTTCCGATGAAGATAGGGATAAAGAGGAGACTGAAGGTGCTGTGTATTCAAAAGGAGTTTGTCCTACAAGGACTGGCACAGAAGAAAATTAAGAAGATGATGGAAGATGATATTTCGAGGACAGAACTTAGAATATAAGCTGTTGAAGAATCCTGATATGTCAACAGCTGAAGATACAGAAGAGGAGAAACTGCTGAGAAAAGGATCCCAAGAATTGGAGAAGAAGAAGGAGAAGAGAAGCTTTGGTTATGAAGAATCAGAGTGAACCAAATCAACAATCACTGTTACAGCTTCAACTGAACAATATCAAATGCAATTGTACCAGCCAAGGGGGGTACCAAATGTTCCATATCCACAGACAGTTTCTGGACAGACACAGAATTGGAGAGGAAGAGGACGAGAAGGCTTAGAAGGAGGAGGAAGATTTCAGCTACACTTCCAGCAACTTTCAGAAGACTGTTATAATTGTGGACAGATTGGGTACTTTACCTGTGAGTGCAACAAGTCAGGAGGAAAAACAGAGAACATTTTTAAGGAAGATACAGGGGCAATTCAAGATCACCTGTTCTCCAGGTGAACCCTAAAGATTCTAGAGTGCCTAGAAGATCCGGAAGGGGGGTGTCAGCTGATAGCATCGATTAGAGAAGAAGAGAAAATAGCTAACAATTGAAGTAAAACCAGAGGACTATGAGAAGTGATAGTGTATAGTGTAAAAGCTTTTATCTGTGTTCAGCCTAAAGAGGTTAAACATCTCACTATGTAAAATTAACTAATTAGGATAGGGATTTGAGGTAGTAAAACAGTTAATTACTCTTAAGATACTAATATTAGAGCATATACCTATTGCATTGTTGGGAAGAGATGCATTGTTTAAATTGAATTGTACAATAGGATGTACACTAAACGGTTGTCTGGTAGAAGATGTTAAAAAAAAGTAGGGTTTTTGGGAATCATATTGGCTTAAAAAGATAATATCATAGGAAGGATGATAATCTATTATTCTGTCTATTAGACAATCTGTCTGAAAAATAAAGTTAAAAGGGGTGACTGTTATTCTGGGTTACATTCTTACACTAAGAGATTTCAGGCTAGGCTAAAAGGTGTTTAGTCGTTTGCCAAGTCTGTGTGTAAAAAAAGTCAGGAGCAGGTGGGAACCTTCCCAATTACATATTCAAAAAATTTGGTGGTAAAGGGATTTTGTGAATAAATCAGTGGGAAAAGTTTTTAAAGGTTATGAGAGAAAAGATTAGATTAAAATAAGTTAGGAGAACTAGGTTGAATGAACTCTAAGACAGTAAGCTAAGTTTCAAAGTTAGTAGTAAGACAGAGAGAGAACAGTGATGAAGGACATTTTAGAGTTTAGTGGGAAGATATGGTAGGAGTTTAGATCTGTTAGGAGCGGATGCATTGAGAAAGTATGTGTTGCTGAATGATAAGAGAAGATTGAGGGTGATTGAGTATCTATATTTACAGTTCCAGCAGGAAGATCGAGGTAATTGTGGGTGTATTTTTTATAATCAAAAGTTTGAAAGTCAGGGATTAGAGATAGGACTGAGAGTTGGGAAAAAGTGACACTAGTGGTGATAGATGGAAGTACAAGCAAAGACAACTTTTCTTTGGGGAAAACTAGAAGTAACTGAGGACATTAACACTTCAGTCTATTATAACAACAGTGAGAAGCAATTTAACTCTTTCAACATTGATAGTTATTAAAGCCATAAATACATCGCATTTGATTATAAGTAACCAATAGCTCCAGCACCCATTTTAGGGGAACACTGTTTTTGGGGTTAGGATGGGGACGTTTCCTCCCACATGGAGAGATAATTATGGAGAAGAAGTATACTTATCTAGTGCAAGCATTAGAATTTGTTCCGGTTAAGAATTATTGGTTAAAAGGCTATGTAATTCATAAAGTAACGCTTATAATGGAAGAGTTGAGGTCTGTTGTAGCCTCCACAGTCATTGAGGGAGTTCAGGAGGAGTAGATTACAGTAGCCACTCCAACAGTAAATAATGCACATAGGATATCGGTAGTGAAGAGTGTTGATACATCAGCTAAATCAACTACTTTAATGGTAACGTTGGAAGGGATTAATGATAATATTAGGTCAATAGCAAATGTAGGAAGTATGACACAGACAACAACTTTTCTGAAATTAAAGGGGTAGCAAGAAGGTAAAATAGGAGAACAGATAGTGGTAGAGAGAATATAGATTCATCATGGAGGTACAGGATGAGGTCTTTGATTTTAATGACAGACAAGGAGAGGTATCTGATCAGTACCGCTCGTTAGGGGAGAGAGAAACTAAAGGGAGTGGTTTGATTCTTCTGTTGTGAAAGTTAAAGATAAATGGGCAGGTAGGAATCTTTGGTTCCAGCGGTTAACTCATTTTGTAAGATCAGTAAGGAATCTTGAGGGTCCATGTCTGTTGAGAATTCCAGCAACAAACATGTTAGAGACGGTCGTTCGACCTCTATCAAGTATGTGTCAATCTTATGCGTTGTCATGACTGTTGTATCAGCAGCAACAGTAAGTAACAGAAAAAATTATGTTGTTTTCAAAACATTTGTTTAAGCCTAGGTTTAGGTGTTATTGGGTTAAGTGAATTAACTTGTGTGAATTTGTTGGATGGTAAAGAAAAATCAGGTAACAGCGTAACTGAAGCATTTGAGGTGTAACCATTGAGGGGTAAAAGTTGTTTTTGTGTCCTAATAAAACATATGAGGTAAGGGGTATGTTTATGGGAATATCAGATTGTGATGTTATATGATAACTTTGGGTATGCATGACCTTAAGGGTAGTAATGAGAAATATAAATGTAACTTCTTATGTTCCAGTTAGTAGGAACAGCAGGACTTTGATGGTTAAAAGATTAGCTTTTGCCTGACAATGTGACTATGGGGAATTTTAGAGATATTTAGAGGGTTTGTGGTGATAAAGCATATATATTCTTACATTATGGATGGACAGGATGTTGTTACATTTGGGAAGATCCTGTTGATGATAATAGTTATACTTTGAGTCCAGATAGTTCAGATAGTTATATATGCATTGAAGAATATAAGGGATGCGTTTGGGAGATCTGAGAAGACTTGGTTGCAAGATCAGGTAGGCCAGTAGGGGCAGTGATGGGTCAGATTTTAGTTTCAGCTTTGATAACACTGTGTGATGTTGGTAATTTGTTACTGACCTTTGAGAAAGCTATGATATTGAGATAGGTTGGAGAGTGATGCCTGGAGACAACACTCAGATGCCGGTGTTGACTGTTCCTGATCTGGATGAAGATGGAATGGATAAATATCATTTTTGATTATTTGATGATTTTTCAAAAAAATATATTTTTTTCAATATTAGGGTGATGTTGGTATGATTTTATGAATCAAGGGGGGAAGAGGTTAATGTGATTCATACATAATTTCTATATCATTTTTATATTCTTAGTTGACATTGATGGTCAATTTGAAAGTGTTGTTTTGCAAAAGATACTGTTTGGTTTTTCCTTTTCTTCCAGAAGCATTTGGGGAACATATGGAGATTGAAATACTCAAACAGGGATAATATGACTGGAGGAGATGAAACAAGGAGGGTGTGGCCGATTCCATCATCAACAGTCCATTGGAAGAGGAGACTATGGGGAGATGAAGTGTAGTGGACTACATTCCAGTGTCTGCAGTGAAATATAGACATGTGTAATACATAATTGTGTCATATTCTTAGGTATTAATTTTTGTAGAATGATGTTTGATGTTATTGAATACATGTGAGGATCTTAGATGTTTTTGTTTATTTTGGTGATGCTTAGGGACAGGAGTCTAGGCAGGGAGAGATTCACTGTAGAGTCCTATGGGTTGACCAGCCTTACAGTGAATATTTATTGGATAGGATTTTGTTTGTAGGGGCTTACATATGTATTTAATTGCATCATAGTTTCAAATGCATTTACATGGGTTATGAGTTAACTGGAGTACCGAAGGTGGTTGCCTGGGGCAGAGGGACCATGTGTCACGATCGTCTATAAAAGGAGCAGACCAATACGCAGCGCGTTGAGTGAACATGATGACTTTAATTGATAAAGCACGTAACTACAAAACAAAAGACGATAGTGAAGTCCAACAGTGACAAATACTGAACCTGGAACAAAAACCCACAACCACAAGGTGAAAACACACAGTATAAATATGGCTCCCAATCAGAGATAACGAGCCGACAGCTGACACTCGTTACCTCCGATTGGGAGTCACTGACCAAACACGGAAACAAAACCAAAACCAAACACAACAAATGAACACACCCTAACCCAACACAACCAAATGAATACACCCTGGCTCAAACAACACAGTCCCGGAGCCAGAGTGTGACACCATGAGAGAATTTTACTGTCTTGATTGATGGATGGAAGGTTGCCGGACAGTTTTTCGCTCTTACACTCCATAGAGATTTGTTCAAATTTCATAGTAATGTATTCACACTTCATAAACAGTTATTTCATAGAAAGGTATTTACACTCTAGAGAAGAATGTTTTTGGTTTAATGTTAAAGATACTCAATAAGATACATTGTTACTTGTCATAATCCTATTCTGTTTGTTGTCGAGACTTTTAATTTGTCTCGAAGGGGGAATATGTAGTGTATTGAGATTATGATGGTGTTAAATGTTTTTCATGAAGAAATGGAATGTTGTTTATGTTAGTATCAAAAGGGAATGTTTTAGTGTAACGCCACATACAACAGACAGGAAGTGTGTTGTAGACAGGAGAGACTGGTGATTGGCCAGAAGAGGGAGCCCATCTTTTTGCATTGTTTATAAATAGGGGTTAAACGATGAAAGGGCAGAGCAGCCATTAGAATTGGAGGACACTGCTCTCCAGACCTCGCGAGTCTGTAGCTTATGCTGTAACCTCGTGATATTAATAAAAGCCTCTAAAACACGGTGCAGCTTAAGGGGATTCTTTGATTAACAGCAATACCCACCAGCATTCGACGCGATACCACAGACTACAACAATATTTTTTATATTAAAATATGAATACAATTCTATTCTTGGTTCTCAGGTCAGTAACCTCCTACTAAAGTTGAGAAAAAAACTTTTTGAACTAGGGGACAAACCGGAAAGGTTGCTGGCTAGACAACTAAAGGGTGCACAGGCAAATAGAGCAAGCCATAAAATCCGGTCTAAGGCGGCCATCTTACTGACTGATCCTAAAGAGATAAAAAACTGCTTCAAAGAATTTGACTCAGAGTTCTATTCTTCCAGATCCGATGCTTCTAGTTCTGATGTAGCAGCCTTCTTTGACTCCATCAGCCTGACAAAACTTGATGATAGCGGCAAAAAAAGATTTGAACTCAAATTTCACAACAGAGGAAATAATCCAGGCAATAAAAGCCTTCCCACCTGGAAAGGATGCAGGCCGGATGGTTTTGGCTGTGAATTTTACAAAACATTCAGTGAAGCTCTCGCTCCCCTCTTACTCAGGATGATCACTGATTCAACAGAAAATAATATTTTGCTGAAATCATTGTATGAAGCCAATATTTGACTTCTGTTAAAAAAAAAGGCAGAGGTAACAGATCCTGCAAATTATAGACCAATAGCATTGTTTAATTTCGATGTAAAAAAATATCACCAAAGTGCTTGCTACTAGGTTGAACAAACATGTAAGAACCATTATTCCCCCGGATCAGACAGGGTTTATCCCCGGCAGGTTCTCCTTCTCTAATGTGCGCAGGCTGCTTAACATTCTATATGCAAATCATGGGAAAGGCTCCAAGGAGGCTATTATATATCGCTAGATGCTCAAAAAGCATTTGACCAAATAGAATGGTCATACATGTTCCAAGCACTCACTAGATTTGGATTTGGAGACTCATTTATCACCTGGGTCAAAACGCTCTACGCCTGCCCAACATCCTCTATTCTGACCAACAGAGACAAATCCAGTCCCTTTGAACTACCTAGATCTGTCCAGCAGGGTTGCCCACTCAGTCCTCTGCTCTTCGCTGTCTCCCTTGAACCCCTGGCGATACAAGGGATCATCCTAATATCCAAGGTCTTAAAGTAGGAAACATAGAAAGCATCATTTCGTTATATGCAGACGATGTGCTTTTATACCTCTCAGACCCAGTAGCCTCTGGCCCTAACGTACTAGACTTAATCAATTCATTTGGCAAACTATCTGGAAATTCAATAAATTGGGGAAAAAGTGACCTCATGTGTATCTCAGATAATTTTACAACAAGTGAGCTAGAGAGGATACCATTTAAAACTTACCTGGGTCTAAACATACCTAGAAACCCAAAGCTCATCTGTAAATAGTATTTTTCTCCAACTACACAAAGGCCTCTACTGGTCATCTCAAGGAGACCTGGGGTAAAGAGTATTTTTCTCCAACTAACAGAGACCTCTACTGGTCATCTAAAGGAGACCTGGGGTAAAGAGTATTTTTCTCCAACTACACAGAGGCCACTCTATTGGTTGAATAATAATGAAGCTAGGTCAATTCAATTCAAATAGTATACTATTATACCCAAGGAAGGAGGTAATGTAGCGAACTTAATCCAACACCTAGCGACATCATTGAGAGGTTCGGACCTCTTGGGTTAGCGCTTAAGGTGTTGGCTTGACAGTTGATGGACCCAGGTTCAAAACCTGTTTGGGGCTACCCCCTGAATTCACTACAATATATTTGTTTGCCTACGGGCAGGGAGAACCAGGTTTGAGACGAAAGGGGCATTACACCGTTGCTGTTTGCAATAAAACACTACATTTGTGTGATGCACCTGATTGTTTTAATGGTGGGATTGATATGAGTGGAGGCCAACCGGACGATTCAACACTGAAGATTTTCACACACAGCTGTCTCAACAATCTTTTTCAGCCAAAAAAGGCCAGATGATTTGAAAGTCATACGAATCTCTTCAGTAGCGTAGAGTCCAGACTCCAAAGTGGCAAATTTAGGTTGTTCTGAATTCAATAGCGCAAATGCCACCCAATCTGTTAGTTTGTATGTATTTTCAAACGCTTGCACAGAGGTCAACTATTTTGTGCCTGTCTTTAGCTTCAAGTGGCGAGATTGGTTTAAGGTGCTTGATATGATGAAACAAGTGCAACAGTTTTTCCACCATCGTGAACATTTACGAAGATGGTCCCTTCTGTCCTCAAGACAAAACTTGGGCTTATCGGCAAGAAGGTTGATCTATCATGGAAAAGAAAACATGTGAAACCTTGAAGGCCATGGAGAGCCTGGTGGAAGAGGCAACGTCTGAGTCCCTCACAGCTTGTAGACGGGGATTTGGAGACTGTTGGGGGTGTCGGGTTACAAAAGGCCCCTGAAAAGGAGAAAAATGCTGATTATTATAATAATCATACATTTAAACATGTTTATGATCCATATAAAGGTTTAGTAGTAAACATTAGTGTCATAGTTTAATATTCAATATTGTTTAGTGAACTTTAATAACTTGTATATAAATGCTTCCATTTCTGTATCAACATTTTAGAAGAAAATAAAAGGTTTGGAAGAAAATTGTATTTACCTTCAATGAATTACAGCTCTCTCTCTCTTTCTCCGTCCCTCCCCTATCTCTCTCTCTCTCTCTCTCTCTCTCTCTCTCTCTCTCTCTCTCTCTCTCTCTCTCTCTCTCTCTCTCTCTCTCTCTCTCTCTCTCTCTCTCTCTCTCTCTCTCTCTCTCTCTCTCTCTCTCTCTCTCTCTCTCTCTCTCTCTCTCTCTCTCTCTCTCTCTCTCTCTCTCCCTCTCTCTCTCTCTCTACACAAGAGCCACTGGTTCTTTGGGTTGTGTGTGTGAGCGTGTGTGGTGTTTCTTTAAAACAACTGTTTTGTAAACCTGTTTACCCTTTTAGAAAGAGTTCTCAGCTATCCATATTTAAATGGTCAACAGTTTGCTCATCTAGGGGGGGAGCGTCCGGGAATGTCCGGGAGGCGTCCGGGGATGGAATGTCCAGTGGATGTCTCAGTCAATTAAAAACAAAAAAGGCAATTGTTTTCTTAAAGATATCCCGTTTTACTGCTGACCTTAACAGATCCATTTGACCCCATAAAAGAGCGTCCGTGGGATGTCTCAGTCAACCAAGAAAAAAGACCCAGAGGACCAGAAGGCCTGAAGACATACATCTTAAAGGGACTCCTTGAATCATTTATTCCTCATGGAGCATTTTGAAGGTGAGTTGAATTTTCAATATGATGAAGGCTTTTATATCTAACTATGCATATATATATATATATATATATTTATATATATATATATATATATATTATTTATGTTGTAAATTATAAATGAATGTTTATAATAATGTATTGTATAAAATGATATATTATATAATGAATGAGATGTTGTGTTATTGATTTTTTTAAACGAGAATGGACTCTACCTACATATGTATATATCCTACTGTTTATACCAAACAAATGTCCATTTTATGTGACATTTCTCAAGGTGTCTCAGAACCCATGAAAATGCCATGCCAAACCAAGTCTCTACTCAAGAGTGGACCACTGGCTCCACCTAGTGGATGTACAGTTACATCACAGTTATAGAAAAAAATTACTAGTCAATTGATTATGTGTGTGTGTGTGTGTGTGTATCTAGAATGTTAGTATAATATTATATATATATATATATATATATATATATATATATATATATATATATATATATATATATATATATATATATATATATATATATATATATATCTACCTACATATGTATTTATCCGACTGTTTTTACCAAACAAATTTCTATTTTATGTGAATTGTCTAAACAAGATTGGACCACTGGCTCCACCTAGTGGATATTCAGTTACATCACAGTTGTAGAAATAAATTACCTAGCACGATAGTATCCTATTCTATATCCCTCTCTCAATGGATAACAATTCACTCAATGGATAACAATGGTTTTTAAATATTTAACAGTATTTCAATATTTGGTTTTTGCAGACATTTTAAGACTGGATGACATGCAATTTTCAGGTAATTAATATTATTATTTTATTTATTTGTTTGTTTTTAAGGGGGTAGATCAGCTTAATATTGCAGATAGATTGTATCTTCTATCAATGTAATTGTCTGCATCACTTCCAGTCCCCCATGTTTTATATATATATACACACACACACACATATTTACATTTACGTCATTTAGCAGACGCTCTTATCCAGAGTGAGTGCATACATTATTTTATTTTTTTCTCCATACTGGCCCCCCGTGGGAATCGAACCCACAACCCTGGCGTTGCAAACGCCATGCTCTACCAACTGAGCTACATCCCTGCCGGCCATTCCCTCCCCTACCCTGGACGACGCTGGGCCAATTGTGAGCTGCCCCATGGGTCTCCCGGTCGCGGCCGGCTACGACAGAGCCTGGATTTGAACCACGATCTCTAGTAGACCACTGCGCCACTCGGGAGATAATACACATACACATACATATACACACATATATATACATATATATACATATATATACATATATACACACATACATACACACATACAGTGAGGGAAAAAAGTATTTGATCCCCTTCTGATTTTGTGATTGACAGTTATTTTGTGTTTCTTCCATTTGCGAATAATCGCACCAACTGTTGTCACCTTCTCACCAAGCTGCTTGGCGATGGTCTTGTATCCCATTCCAGCCTTGTGTAGGTCTACAATCTTGTCCCTGACATCCTTGGAGAGCTCTTTGGTCTTGGCCATGGTGGAGAGTTTGGAATCTGATTGATTGATTGCTTCTGTGGACAGGTGTCTTTTATACAGGTAACAAACTGATATTAGGAGCACTCCCTTTAAGAGTGTGCTCCTAATCTCAGCTCGTTACCTGTATAAAAGACACCTGGGAGCCAGAAATCTTTCTGATTGAGAAGGGGTCAAATACTTATTTCCCTCATTAAAATGCAAATCAATTTATAACATTTTTGAAATGCTTTTTTCTCGATTTTTTTGTTGCTATTCTGTCTCTCACTGTTCAAATAAACCTACCATTAAAATTATAGACTGATCATTTCTTTGTCAGTGGGCAAACGTACAAAATCAGCAGGGGATCAAATACTGTTTTCCCTCACTGTACCATTAAAATTATAGACTGATAATTTCTTTGTCAGTGGGCAAACGTACAAAATCAGCAGGGGATCAAATACTTTTTCCCTCACTGTACATACATACAGTACATATCCTTTAAAAAAAAATATATTCCCCTTTATTACTTTCCAACCCCTTCCCTAATTGGAGTAAACTAGTGAACAACAATGCTTAGGCTTCTACTTCCAGCTTATACTTACTATATACATTTTATGGACACAGTCAATTTTACAATAATTATATTTTGTTTGTTTTTGCTCCTGAACTTCTTCTACTCTCAACCTTTCCGATCATTTTCATGATGTCCATCCGGTTTGCTTCTATATGCCATATCTTTCTAACTGTGCTCTTTCCCCAAAAGCTATATATATATATATCAGCAATAATGTTTTCTTGCTGATATCACAACACAGGCTGTCATTGGAAAATACATACAGTGAAAAGGAAAACAGCAAATCTAGGATCAAATGACTGCAGGCTGGAAATAGACTGACTTTACAGACCTTATAGAAGTGGTGAACTGGGAGAATTAGTGAAAACCATGGGCAGTCAGTCACCAGATATTCAGACAGAGCAGAAATGATCCAACCCTGAGATTGTATTGAGAGAAAACGACTTAGCATTGAGTAGCATATAGAGCAGGGGTGTCAAACTCATTTTAGCTCAGGGACCACATGGAGGAAAATCTATTCCCAAGTGGGCCGGACCGGTAAAATCATGGTATATATAACTTAAAAACAACAACTTCAGATTGCTTTCTTTGTTTTAACCCTCCTGTTATGTTGTGGGTCAATTTGACCCGTTTCCACTTTTGCGTTGTCTAAAATACTAGTTAACCACTCTTTTTCGCCATGAAATTACATGACTTTTCCTCATTTAGGGTCATGAACCTAACTGCAAAATGTGGACACACTGATGTGTTGTGGAATGTCTGTGTACATTTTGTATACAAACATGATGTTGTGGGTCATTTTGACCCGGAGGCTTTCATGTGTATATATATTTGCACAGGTGCAAAACAAAAAAGTGTCTTTGATGTATTTTGTTTTGACTGGTCCTGGTTGCACTTTTAGAATTGTGTTTGGGTTAAAAAGGGCTTTCCCAAGCTTCTCCTCAGTGTGAGAGCAGCAGGTCCCTGACACAGACACTCAAAAATGAGCTCCAAAAGATTTTCAATCAATGAAGTCTTATCACAAATTCTGGACTGTGACAGTGAAAAAGAAGAAGAGGTTTCAGAGACTGAGGATATTTCAGAGATAGAGGACAATGCTGTTGATGATCCAGATTTTGTCTTCATTGAAGAGGATGCAGAGGAGGAGTCTGCCGTACCATCCCCTACATCAGATGAGAGACAGAGCATGCAACAAGCATCATCAAGAGAAGAGAAGACATGGAAGTCTAAAGATGGTCATATTGAATGGTCACCGTCACCACAACGAGGTCAAGGTAGACTCTCAGCTTCCAATGTAATAAAAATGGTTCCAGGACCTACACGATTTGCTGTCACTCGAGTCCATGACATACAATCAGCTTTTGAGCTCTTTTTACCCCAAGCAATAGAGAAGATTGTTCTGGACATGACCAACTTGGAGGGGAGCTGTGTGTTTCAAGAGAACTGGAAGCCACTGGATCGGATTGACTTGCATGCATACATTGGATTGCTCATATTAGCTGGAGTCTACCGGTCAAACGGAGAAGCAACGGCCAGCCTGTGGAATGAAGAGAATGGAAGGCCAATATTTCGGGCAACAATGTCTCTACAAGAATTCCACATAATTTCTCGGGTGATTCGCTTTGATAACCGTGATACCAGACCGGGTCGACGTGAAAGAGACAAACTAGCTGCAATCAGAGATGTATGGGATAAATGGGTGGAAATTCTACCGTTACTGTACAATCCCAGTCCTCATGTTACAGTTGATGAACGCCTTGTTCCATTCAGAGGACGTTGTCCCTTCAGACAGTATATGCCAAACAAGCCTGCAAAATATGGCATCAAAATATGGGCAGCATGTGATGCCACATCAAGCTATGCATGGAATATGCAAGTTTACACTGGGAAGCCACCCGGCGGAGTGCCTGAGAAAAACCAGGGGATGCGGGTGGTGCTGGACATGAGTGAAGGGCTGCAAGGTCATAACATCACGTGTGACAACTTCTTCACATCCTACCGCCTTGGTGTTGAACTACAGAAGAGAAAGCTGACCATGGTTGGAACAATCAGAAAAAACAAACCTGAACTTCCCAGTGAGCTTCTGAAAATGCAGGGCAGAACTGTGCATTCCTCTAAATTTGCTTTCTCTGAAAATGCAACTGTTGTTTCATACTGCCCAAAGAAGAACAAGAATGTTCTTGTAATGAGCACAATGCACAAAGATGCATCGCTGAGTGCAAGAGAGGACATCAAGCCACAAATAATACTGGACTACAATTCCACCAAAGGAGGAGTTGACAATTTGGATAAAGTCACAGCAACATATAGTTGTCAGCGCATGACTGCCCGCTGGCCTTTGGTGATTTTCTACAACATTGTGGATGTGTCTGCTTACAATGCCTATGTCCTGTGGACTGAAATCAACCAGCAATGGAATGGTGGCAAATTGTACCGACGCCGGCTTTTCCTAGAGGAGCTCGGCAAAGCTCTCATCACTCCCAAGATCCAGAGGAGAGTCCGGCCTCCTCGGTCGACAGCAGCTGCATCTGCCGTCCAGAAAATTCAAGCTGGACCATCAACACATGCCTCCAATCAACCAGAAATGGATCCAGTGGATACAGGCAGTGGCAAGAAACGGAAAAGATGCCAGCTCTGCCCCCCTCGACAAGACAGTAAAACAAGCACCACTTGTGTAGAATGCAATAAATACATCTGCAGAAAGCACACACACACACATTGTGTTCAACATGTAGAGAGAAAGACTGAAGGGATAATATGGACCAATAGGGGGGGAAAAAACCTACTTGGGGAAACTGAAAAATCTTGTTTGTGAGAAAGGAAATATGTTTAACAAATAGTTCTTAAATATTGTTTAAAAAAAATAAAAAGTATTGTATTTCTTCTTTCTGAAATGTCTGATAAGACAAAATAAAGTTGTTTCTGTTTTTACTTAATTCTTTGACTGTCTTGAGTGTGTTTAAACTGTGCGGGTCAATTTGACCCGTAACATAATGGATGTCATTTTTTTCCAGCAAAGCACAAGGGTTAATACTATCAACATAAAACATAAAGCTGGAGCCTGAGGACAGTGTGTCCAAAATAGTACAAGCACAACATCACTATTAATCATAAAACACCTCAAGTTTATTTGAAAATTCTAAAGAAAAAAGAACACACAAACACACAATGCCTCAGTGATTCACAGAACTGTTTCACAGATCACATAACTATATCAGGGTGTCATTTCTCAGGCAGAAATGTAGATACAAATAATGAAATCCTGTTCCCCAAACAAGTGCAAGAACCACAGAGTCAAGAATAGGTTAAATATACAAATAAAATAAAATCAATTAAAAACAATAGCACATCAACATAAAAACATATAAACATAAAGCTGGAGCTTGAGGACAGTGTGTCCAAAAGCACAACATCACTATTAATCATAAAACACCTCAAGTTATTTGAAATTCTGAGGACAAACAACACACAAACACACAATGCCAAAGTGATTCACAGAAGTATATCACAGATCACAGAACTATATCAGCATGTCTCATGCAGCACTTTAAGTGGGGTTGCATAATTTATTTGACTCCTGATACCTGGCATCTTTTAGCTTTCACCAGCGCATCAATATCAGGCGTCACATCCTGAGTGGCAGCCAACTTCAGGATGTGATTCAAGTGCTTGTGCGTGAGCCTTGAGCGCAGCTTTGTTTTATTTATGCTCATTACAGAGAACTTGCTCACAAAGATATGTGGTTCCAAACATGCACAACAGTTTTGCAGCAAGGGCTGTCAAGTTGGGGTAACCTGGCAAGAGATTCTGATAAAATGTGTCCAAGCCAGCTGCGGCAAATTTGCCCTTCAAATCCGAGTCACACTGCAAGTCTATTATTTCAAGTTGGATGCTGACGGGCAGATCAGAGGGATTCACGGTGAATGGTGAACAAAAAAATGTGAAGTCTTTCTCCAGTTCACCAAAAATCTGAAAGCGTTGCTCAAACTCCCTTAACAGTCCCGTTATTTTATCTTTGAACCGCTTCATGTCTGCCACATGTTGGGTCGCGCACACATTTTTCAGACAGGGGAAGTGAGCTGCATCACCACCGGCGAGTTGCGTCTCCCACAATGACAGCTTCAACTTGAAAGAACGTATGCTGTCATAATACTGCGTGGCAACTTTGTTGCGCCCTTTCAGCTGTTTGTTCAAGTTATTCAGGTGCTCTGTAACATCCACCATAAATGCAAGGTCCTGCATCCATTCTGCGGAATGAAATTCTAACACTGGTTTGCCCTTTTCTTCCATGAACTGTTCAATTTCTTCTCGTAAATCAAAGAAACGCCTCAGCACCTCGGCAAAACCATCTTACCTCAGTGTGGTATGGCAGGCCATAGATGTGGTCTTTCTCTCTGAGAAGGCTGTCAAACTGACGGTGATTCAGGCTTCTGGATCGGATGAAATTAACAGTTTGGATGACCACCTTCATGACGTTATCCATCTTTAATGACTTGCAACACAAAGCTTCCTGGTGCAAAATACAGTGAAAAGTCCAAAAATCACGTCCTCCATTTGCAGATTGCACTTTCTCTCTGAACTTTGTCACAACGCCTGCTTTTTTCCCGATCATTGAGGGCGCACCATCTGTAGCCAGGCTGACAGCGCGGGACCAGTCCACTCCGACCCTGTCCAGCGCACCGACGAGTGCAGTGAAAATATCAGCTGCTGTCGTTGTATCTGTCATCGGCACCAACTCCACAAACTCCTCGGTGAAGGTCAATGTGTCATCAACTCCGCGGATGAAAATGGCCAGTTGTGCAACATCTGTAATGTCCGTGCTTTCATCAATTGCAACCGAAAACGCAATAAATGACTTTACTTTTTGCTTGAACTGGCTGTCCAAATCCACTGAAAGATCGGAAATCCTGTCTGCAACTGTGTTTCTTGTCAGGCTGATATTTGCAAAAGCCTGGTGCTTTTCAGGGCACACAATCTCTGTTGCCTTCATCATGCATGTTTTTACATATTCACCCTCACTAAATGGTTTTGAAGCCACTGCGATTTCATTAGCAATGAGGTAGCTAGCTTTCACTGCAGCGTCACTGATGTCTCGGCTGTGAGTAAACACAGACTGCTGTTTCTTCAGACCCACCAACAGTTCATTCACCTTCTCTCTTCTCCGCTGTCCTTGAAAGTTGTCATATTTGTCAGCATGAAGACTCACATAGTGGCGACGAAGGTTATATTCTTTCAGCACTGCAACATACAGCTTTCCCATTCAATTCCGTGAATAAATAGAAGGATGACAATTTTTCTTGGAACACTCTGCACTCTGCGTCCACTTTTCTCTTTTTTGACAGAGACATATTGGGGCAATGAGGGTGCCAAAGCACATAATGTTAAAAGTAGAAGCCGTAATAAATATCGCGGGCAAAACAAAGTAGCTCATCCGGACTGGCTGCACTTGCTTGACCTATTTGCTCTGCCCCGGTATAAACAGTTTGCTTGCTTAACACAATTGCTATTGCGCCATCCAGTGGACACCATTGGAACAGCAGTTTATTTTATTGAAAAATTGCAGCTCATTTTTATACTTTACAAAATCATTTCGCGGGCCGGATTAAACCTGTTTGCGGGCCTGATCCGGCCCGTGGGCCGGACATTTGATTTATCCCCTAATATAGAGGGATTGATCACATTATATGTGGGCAGGGATTATATTTTAAAGATTGTAAACACACCTTTTGTGCTGAGGTTGGACATCTTGGATGGCTCATCTTGACTGCACTGCAAAGGATGAACACAGAGCTGAATATATATATATATATATATATATATATATATATATATATATATATATATATATATATTGAAATATATATGGCAAATATTAGTTATCTTTGTTATTATTTGTTATTCGTCCCATCCTTCAACTCCATTCAATACCTCCCATCTATCTCTTAACACCATCCATATAGGATTTCTAATGTAAGCATACTGTGTCCATAATAAGTATATAGGTTGTAGGTTGGGAGCTTTTGGGAAAGAGCACAGTTAGAAGGCTGAGAGTAGAAGAAGTTCAGGAGCAAAAACAAACAAAATACAATTATTGTAAAATTGACTGTGTCCATAAAATGTATATAGTAAGTATAAGCTGGAAGTAGAGGCCTAAGCATTGTTGTTCACTAGTTTACTCCAAGTAGGGAAGGGGTTGGAAAGTAATAAAGGTGAATATATATTTTTTAAAGGATATGTACTGTATGTATGTACAGTGAGGGAAAAAGTATTTGATCCCCTGCTGATTTTGTACGTTTGCCCACTAACAAAGAAATGATCAGTCTATAATTTTAATAGTAGGTTTATTTGAACAGTGAGAGACAGAATAGCAACAAAAAAATCCAGAAAAAAGCATTTCAAAAATGTTATAAATTGATTTGCATTTTAATGAGGGAAATAAGTATTTGACCCCCTCTCAATCAGAAAGATTTCTGGCTCCCAGGTGTCTTTTATACAGGTAACGAGCTGAGATTAGGAGCACACGCTTAAAGGGAGTGATCCTAATATCAGTTTGTTACCTGTATAAAACACACCTGTCCACAGAAGCAATCAATCAATCAGATTCCAAACTCTCCACCATGGCCAAGACCAAAGAGCTCTCCAAGGATGTCAGGGACAAGATTGTAGACCTACACAAGGCTAGAATGGGCTACAAGACCATCGCCAAGCAGCTTGATGAGAAGGTGACAACAGTTGGTGCGATTATTCGCAAATGGAAGAAACACAAAAGAACTGTCAATCACAAAATCAGCAGGGGATCAAATACTTTTTTCCCTCACTGTATATGTGTATATATGTGTGTATGTATGTGTGTATGTATGTGTGTATATATATATATATATATGTGTGTATATGTATGTGTATGTGTATTATCTCCCGAGTGGCGCAGTGGTCTACTAGAGATCCTGGTTCTAATCCAGGCTCTGTCGTAGCCAGCCGCGACCGGGAGACCCATGGGGCGGCTCACAATTGGCCCAGCGTCATCCAGGGTAGGGGAGGGAATGGCCGGCAGGGATGTAGCTCAGTTGGTAGAGCATGGCGTTTGCAACGCCAGGGTTGTGGGTGTTCAATTCCCACGGGGGGCCAGTATGGAGAAAAAAATAAAATAATGTATGCACTCACTCACTCTGGATAAGAGCGTCTGCTAAATGACGTAAATGTAAATATGTGTGTGTGTGTGTATATATATATAAAACATGGGGGACTGGAAGTGATGCAGACAATTACATTGATGGAAGATACAATCTATCTGCAATATTAAGCTGATCTACCCCCTTAATAAAAACAAATAAATAAAATAATAATATTAATTACCTGAAAATTGTATGTCATCCAGTCTTAAAATGTCTGCAAAAACCAAATATTGAAATACTGTTAAATATTTAAAAAACCATTGTTATCCATTGAGTGAATTGTTATCCATTGAGAGAGGGATATAGAATAGTATACTAACGTGCTAGGTAATTATTTTCTACAACTGTGATGTAACTGAACCTCCACTAGGTGGAGCCAGTGGTCCACTCTTGATTAGACACTTCACATAAAATAGAAATTTGTTTGGTAAAAACAGTAGGATAAATAAATATATAGGTAGAGATATATATATATATATATAATATTAAACTAACATTCTAGATACACACACACACATAATCAATTGACTAGTAGTTTTTCTATAACTGTGATGTAACTGTATATCCACTAGGTGGAGGCAGTGGTCCACTCTTGAGTAGAGACTTGGTTTGGCATGCATTTTCATGGGTTCTGAGACACCTTGAGACATGTCACATAAAATTGACATTTGTTTGGTATAAACAGTAGGATATATACATATGTAGGTAGAGTCCATTCTCGTTTAAAAAAATCAATAACACAACATCTCATTCATTATATACTATATAATTTTATACAATACATTATTAAAAACTTTCATTTATAATATACAGCATAATATATATATATATATATATATATTTATATATATATATATATATATATATATGCATAGTTAGATATAGAAGCCTTCATCATATAGAAAATTCAACTCACCTTCAAAATGCTCCATGAGGAATAAATGTTTCAAGGAGTCTCTTTAAGATGTATGTCTTCAGGCCTTCTGGTCCTCTGGGTCTTTTTTCTTGGTTGACTGAGACATCCCACGGACGCTCTTTTATGGGGTCAAATGGATCTGTTTAGGTTAGCAGTAAAACGGGACATCTTAAAGAATACAATTACCTTTTTTGTTTTTAATTGACTGTGACATCTACTGGACATTCCATCCTCCGAGAGCTATTTTTAAAAGGTTAAAGGATAAACAGGTTTAAAAAAGTAGTTTCAAAGACACTTGGGGGACCCCATGTGTACATACAGTTCCCTTGTGTGTAAGGGACTCCCTAGATGAGCAAACTGTTGGCCATTAAAATATGGATAGCTGAGAACTCTTTCTAAAAGGTTAAAGGTAAAACCGGTTTAAAACACAGTTGTTTCAAAGACACACCACACACGCTCACACACACACAACCCAAAGAACCAGTGGCTCTTGTGGAGAGAGAGAGAGAGAGAGAGAGAGAGAGAGAGAGAGAGAGAGAGAGAGAGAGAGAGAGAGAGAGAGAGAGAGAGAGAGAGAGAGAGAGAGAGAGAGAGAGAGAGAGAGCTGTAATTCATTGAAGGGAAATACAATTTTCTTTCAAACCTTTTATTTTCTTCTAAAATGTTGCTACAGAAATGTAGGCATACATATTCAAATTATTAAAGCTCACTATACAATATTGAATATTAAACTATGACACTAATGTTAACTACTACACCTTTGTATGGATCATAAACTGTATTATTACACAATACTGCACCTTACTAAACAATACATATTTAAATGTATAATTATTATAATAATGTTTTTCTTAGAAGAAAAGCAGAATCAGCATTTTTCTCAGTTTCAGGGGCCTTTTGTAACCCGACACCCCCATCAGCCTCCAAATCCCCGTCTTCAAGCTGTGAGGGACTCAGACGTTGCCTCTTCCACGCAGGCTCTCCAGGGCCTTCAAGGTTTCACATGTTTTCTTTTCGATGATAGATCAACCTTCTTGCCGATAAGGCCAAGTTTTGTCTTGAGGACAGAAGGGACCATCTTCGTAAATGTTCACGTTGGTGGAAAAACTGTTGCACTTGTTTCATCATATCAAGCACCTTAAACCAATCTCGCCACTTGAAGCTAAAGACAGGCAACAAAATAGTTGACCTCTGTGCAAGCGTTTGAAAATACATACAAACTAACAGATTGGGTGGCATTTGCGCTATTGAATTCAGAACAACCTAAAATTGTCACTTTGGAGTCTGAACTGTATGCTACTGAAGAGATTCGTATGACTTTCAAATCATCTGGCCCACAGACTTCCTCTTCCAGTGCGTACCCAGGCAGGGATGTTCCATTCAGGGCCTTTTAGATCTGACATAGAGCAAGTCTTATCTTAAGCCATTCCCTCATGCGAAACGCTGGAGAAAAACTCCCAGTTTTTTGGCTGAAAAAGGTTGTTGAGACAGCTGTGTGTGAAAATCTTCACTGTTGAATCGTCCGGTTGGCCTCCACTCATATCAATCCCACCATTAAAACAATCAGGTGCATCACAAAGAATGGCATCGATGGTTTTGTCATTGTGGCCCACACATGAAGGACACAACACACCTAGAATTGGTCTAGGAGACGTGTTTTCTGGAGTTTTCTGTGGTTGATCTCTCTTGAGGTTTCTTGTCGCTCGTAGTGTTCACAGGACAAGTCTAACACTTACTTATACTCAGGCAGACCTACCCGGAAATTACTTTTTCATTCTACAAGGGGTCACAAGCTCACTACACAGCAGCTCCATAAGTTCACTACAAAAATTCCCAACTGTTTCATATTTTTCAAACAGTTCAAACTTGAAGTTCAACTAGGTCAGTACACAACACATCAATCACCAGGCCTTTACTTTTTATTTCAAACATGTGCTTTTACATCCGGACAGGATGTCCTTAAAAGGTCATAAACACAGGACACAGGAAAACTCACCAATCACTTTTTGACAGCAACCGTCTACTATATTCTCTCTCACCGGAGTCTGTGAAACAAGACAGTTGGAGATTGAAACATTGTATGTGTATTCCCTTCCCCCAACTGCTCTGTTCACTCAGACAAACAAACCAGACTGCAGTTTCCCACGCAAGAATTGACTTCAAATCCTAAATTACTTGATATCTTTCAGAAATACATCATTTCCCCCCCTCATAATTCCATAGGTCTATAGGAGTGTCTCAGGTTTTCATTACAACCATTTCTAGTGCATAATGTATACGGTTTCAATTTTGAACTATTAAATCAGTTAACCTCCTACTATCAGATTTGATAAATAACATATTATAACATGAAAAGCTCAGTGTTGATTTTAAATATAAACATTAACAGTCCACAAAAATGGTGTGTAAAACAGTATGTTGGCTTGGCTGATAAAAAGGGTAGATTGAATTTCTCTTGGCAGTTGTGGCTCCCAGGTCTACAGCCAATCAAGGACTAGCTACCCATCCCCCACTGCTGCTCTCACCCCACACCCCCCACCCCATCCCCTGACATGCTGGACTCTCAGGTTCTGGTCAATAAAGTGCAGCTCAGCACAGTACAGTACAACTTTATTAGTCCATGTTAAAGGGAACAAAGGGAATTTGTCTTTCTGAAAGGGGTTGGTCACAGATCTGCCAGTTCAGATCCAATCCCACGTTTTGTTGTCTGGCTCAGGACTCAAACCAGTGACCTTTCAGTTACTGGACTAATTCTCTAACTTCCACCTCCTAACACTTCTAGCATGGGCTTCCTAGGCAAAGTTCCTTTTACACTATCCCATGTGTGTAGAAAACATGAGTCTGTCTCATGATCTGGTAATGAGGTAGTCCTGCCTTCAACTTCAAAATCAGTGTCACCCTCAGGTCAAGAAGGCATTACCTCTTGGTCTAATGGTCAAGTACACTGGTTTTTCCCATGGGACACCTGGGTACAGATCCCGCCCATGAAATGTGCACACCTCTCCCAAGGCACCATTCCACTGCTTCCACCAATGTAGTGTTTTTTTGCAAACAGCAACGGTGTAATTCCCCTTTCGTCTCAAACCCAGGTCTCCCTGCCCGTAGGCAAAGAAATATATTGTAGTGAATTCAGGGGGTAGCCCCAAACGGGTTTTGAACCTGGGTCCATCAACTGTCAAGCCAACACCTTAAGCGTGTTAGGTTCTAAATGAACCTAGTAAAACTCAGGGACATTTAGTAAAGCTCAAACCAAGTTTATTCACCCATTGGATCATACAGCTGCATAAGACAAAGAACATATTCACACAAGCACTGGTATTTAACCCTTTCTCCTATGCTGAGCCCCTCCTTACACATCTGAACAGCCAATACACCTCTGATGCTATCCAGAAGATTAGTGATATATGTTCTTCCTCACTTCATCTAACCTGACCTCTGCCCAAATTGCTCACTCCTCCCCAACTGACGGCTGTCATGTTGACTTGTACCAGACTGTGTCTCTTCTCCTCCAATAGGATCCCTGATGACTAACAATAACATATCCTGACAGAATGGAAACGTTATACATTCCCCTCTCTCCCTCAGTGACATGAATAAGTCTATTTCATGTTTAGAAGTCAGAACCCAACAAGTGCTACGCCAAGAGGTCCGAACCTCTCGATGATGTGGCTAGGTGTTGGATTAAGGTCGCTACATTACCCCCTTCCTTGGGGAGAGCTTGCCCCCACACTTCTTTATAGCAAGTCTCTCACGTGTACACGCCTCTTTGATGGCCTCACAGGCACTATCCCACTACTGACACCAATGTAACGAATTAAGGGATAGCTCCAACCGGGACTCGAACCCGGGTCCAGCGACTATCAAGCCAACACCTTATCCATTACACCAAGAGATCAGAAGGTGGTAATTGGTAGGTGTTGGGTTCAGCTTGCTACAGTATATACTTATATAGGGCAATGTGTGAATTGGGAGCGGCAGCACTACCACTAGTGCTCCTGACACAGCCTAACACAATCTTTACCTTCTGAACCTTAAAAACTGACCTAAAGTCAGATACATTTAGACAAACCACCATGTGAGCAGCAAGTGTAGGGTTAATGGAGTGAAGTGGGGGATGGGTAGGACCACCAGTATCAACTATATGTCTATGAATGCATTACTATTAATGCAGTACTAAAACGGATGGATGCTCTTCATCAACACCATCTCACCTGTGAAACTAGATGTCAGCAATCAATCAACAAGACTAATGAAATGGAGCAAATGAAGACATTAGAACTGCTAAAGGTCAGATATTATATTCTGACACCAATTTTCTACTGGTAGATGTTGTACATGATCTGTCAATCCTGAGAGCAACGCTCTCTCTCCTCCTCTTCCCCCATCTCTCTTTGCTGGGGTGAAGTTTCCCCTAGATACAGATCTAGGATCAGCTTCCCTCCCCCAAACCTAACAAGGATCATTAGTGGGAGGAATTTAAACCTGATCTAAAGCCAGTGTCTATTTGGGAAACTTGTCCCCTCCCCCACAACTCTACATGTGGATGCGGCTTCCTCCATCTCACCATGTTCACAAAGAAAACGGCAGTGTATTTCAGCTGTAAGTATTTTGAAGTTACTAGCTATATTATTTGAATTGAATTGACCTATTTTCATTATTATTCAACAATAACTGGGCCAATGTCGCCGTAGCAGCAGTGGTGGTTCTAGAACATTCCCAGTGGGAGGGGCCAGGCTGGGGCCAGTTGTACTGTTAGAGGGGCCAGTTACATCACACATTATTGTTGTCATGTCGTTTTCTTCACTGCATTGCAGGCATCAATAGACAAATGACCATGTTTATAATCATTCAACTATTTATTATTTGCATTTACATTTTTACATTTGCATTACATATTCACTATCAGTTACATCAACTGTATTCTACGGTTGTTGTGGTTTCTTGCAAAAAGATCCGCAAATTCATCTGGATTCAAGGCCTTTGCCTTCCTTGACTCAAACCTTAATACACCTAAATTGCTTAATCTCTCATCTGACATTGTGGACCTAAGATACGTTTTCACCAGCTTTAGAGCAGAACAACTCTGTTCACAAGAAGCGTTACTAACAGGGATTGAAACAGATATTCTGCACAGTTTAAAGAGATTAAAGAAAACGTCTTTATAAGGCTGAATGAATAATGCTATCTCTACTACACTGGAGGGTCTCTGCAAGCCACTCTGGATTTTCCTTTGTCAAATTCTTCTGAACTGATGTAGTTCATGCCCCAAGTCCTCAATATTTGATTCATACATTCTAGCAAATGGAAACAGGGACTTCTCTTTGTCACGATCGTCTCTAACAGAGATGAGGACCAAGGCGCAGCGTTGCAGGCAAACATACTCTTTATTTAGAGACACGATCAAAACAACAAACGATACGTGACAGTTCACGGTCTAACAATAAACAGACTAGAAACAAGATCCCACAAACTCTGTGGGGAAACAGGCTGCTAAAGTATGGTTCTCAATCAGAGACAACAAGCAACAGCTGAATCACGTTGCCTCTGATTGAGAACCACACTGGCCAACATAGACAAACAATACTAGAATGTGAAACCTAGAACAAAACACATATACTTTACACACCCTGGCTCAACATATTAGAGTCCCCAGAGCCAGGGCGTGACAGTATCAATCAATCAATCAATTTTATTTTATATAGCCTTTCTTACATCAGCTAATATCTCGAAGTGCTGTACAGAAACCCAGCCTAAAACCCCAAACAGCTAGTAATGCAGGTGTAGAAGCACGGTGGCTAGGAAAAACTCCCTAGAAAGGCGAAAACCTAGGAAGAAACCTAGAGAGGAACCAGGCTATGAGGGGTGGCCAGTCCTCTTCTGGCTGTGCCGGGTGGAGATTATAACAGAACCATGCCAAGATGTTCAAAAATGTTCATAAGTGACAAGCATGGTCAAATAATAATCAGGAATAAATCTCAGTTGGCTTTTCATAGCCGATCATTAAGAGTTTAAAACAGCAGGTCTGGGACAGGTAGGGGTTCCATAACCGCAGGCAGAACAGTTTAAACTGGAATAGCAGCAAGGCCAGGCGGACTGGGGACAGCAAGGAGTCATCATGCCCGGTAGTCCCGACGTATGGTCCTAGGGCTCAGGTCTCTCAGTTGGCTTTTCATAGCCGATCATTAAGAGTTGAAAACAGCAGGTCTGGGACAGGTAGGGGTTTCGTAGCCGCAGGCAGAACAGTTGAAACTGGAATAGCAGCAAGGCCAGGCGGACTGGGGACAGCAAGGTGTCATCATGCCCGGTAGTCCTGACGTATGGTCCTAGGGCTCAGGTTCTCAGAGAGAAAGAGAGAACGAGAGAATTAGAGAGAGCATACTTAAATTCACACAGGACACTGGATAAGACAGGAGAAGTACTCCAGGTATAACCAACTAACCCCAGCCCCCCGACACACAAACTACTGCAGCATAAATACTGGAGGCTGAGACAGGAGCGGTCCGGGAGACACTGTGGCCCCATCCGAAGAAACCCCGGACAGGGCCAAACAGGAAGGATATAACCCCACCCACTCCGGCCAAAGCACAGCCCCCCGCACCACTAGAGGGATATCCCCAACCACCAACTTACAATCCTGAGACAAGGCCGAGTATAGCCCACAGAGGTCTCCACCACAGCACAAACCAAGGGGGGGCGCCAACCCAGACAGGAAGATCACGTCAGTAACTCAACCCACTCAAGTGACGCACCCCTCCCAGGGACGGCATGAAAGAGCACCAGCAAGCCAGTGACTCAGCCCCTGCAACAGGGTTAGAGGCAGAGAACCCCAGTGGAGAGGGGAACCGGCCTGGCAGAGACAGCAAGGGCTGTTCGTTGCTCCAGCCTTTCCGTTCACCTTCACACTCCTGGGCCAGACTACACTCAATCATATGACCTACTGAAGAGATAAGTCTTCAGTAAAGACTTAAAGGTTGAGACCGAGTCTGCGTCTCTCACATGGGTAGGCAGACTGTTCCATAAAAATGGAGATCTATAGGAGAAAGCCCTGCCTCCCGCTGTTTGCTTAGAAATTCTAGGGACAATTAGGAGGCCTGCGTCTTGTGACCGTAGCGTACGTATTGGTATGTACGGCAGGACCAACTCGGAAAGATATGTAGGAGCAAGCCCATGTAACGCTTTATAGGTTAACAGTAAAACCTTGAAATCAGCCCTTGCCTTAACAGGAAGCCAGTGTAGGGAAGCTAGCACTGGAGTAATATGATCAAATTTCTTGGTTCTAGTCAGGATTCTAGCAGCCGTATTTAGCACTAACTGAAGTTTATTTAGTGCTTTATCCGGGTAGCCGGAAAATAGAGCATTGCAGTAGTCTAACCTAGAAGTAACAAATGCATGGATTAATTTTTCTGCATCATTTTTGGACAGAAAATTTCTGATTTTTGCAAAGTTACGTAGATGGAAAAAAAGCTGTCCTTGAAACAGTCTTGATATGTTCGTCAAAAGAGAGATCAGGGTCAAGAGTAACGCCTAGGTCCTTCACAGTTTTATTTGAGACGACTTTACAACCATCAAGATGAATTGTCAGATTTAACAGAAGATCTCTTTGTTTCTTGGGACCTAGAACAAGCATCTCTGTTTTGTCCGAGTTTAAAAGTAAAAAGTTTTCAGCCATCCACTTCCTTATGTCTGAAACACAGGCTTCTAGCGAGGGCAATTTTGGGGCTTCACCATGCTTCATTGAAATGTACAGCTGTGTGTCATCCGCATAGCAGTGAAAGTTAACATTATGTTTTCGAATAACATCCCCAAGAGGTAAAATATATAGTGAAAACAATAGTGGTCCTAAAACGGAACCTTGAGGAACACCGAAATGTACAGTTGATTTGTCGGAGGACAGACCATTCACAGAGACAAACTGATATCTTTCCGACAGGTAGGATCTAAACCAGGCCAGAACTTGTCCGTGTAGACCAATTTGGGTTTCCAGTCTCTCCAAAAGAATGTGGTGATCGATGGTGTCAAAGGCAGCACTAAGGTCTAGTAGCACGAGGACAGATGCAGAGCCTCGGTCTGACGCCATTAAAAGGTCATTTACCACCTTCACAAGTGCAGTCTCAGTGCTATGATGGGGTCTAAAACCAGACTGAAGCATTTCGTATACATTGTTTGTCTTCAGAAAGGCAGTGAGTTGCTGCGCAACAGCTTTTTCTAAAATTTTTGAGAGGAATGGAAGATTCGATATAGGCCGATAGTTTTTTATATTTTCCGGGTCAAGGTTTGGCTTTTTCAAGAGAGGCTTTATCACTGCCACTTTTAGTGAGTTTGGTACACATCCGGTGGATAGAGAGCTGTTTATTATGTTCAACATAGGAGGGCCAAGCACAGGAAGCAGCTCCTTCAGCAGTTTAGTAGGAATAGGATCCAGTATGCAGCTTGAAGGTTTAGAGGCCATGATTATTTTCATCATTGTGTCAAGAGATATAGTACTAAAACACTTAAGTGTCTCTCCCGATCCCAGGCCCTCGCAGAGTCTGTGCAGATCCAGGACAGCTAAGCCCTGGAGGAATACGCAGATTCAAAGAGGAGTCCGTAATTTGCTTTCTAATGGTCATGATATTTTCCTCAAAGAAGTTCATGAATTTATCACTGCTGAAGTGAAAGCCATCCTCTCTTGGGGAATGCTGCTTTTTAGTTAGCTTTGCAACAGTATCAAAAAGAAATTTTGGATTGTTCTTATTTTCCTCGATTAAATTGGAAAAGTAGGATGATCGAGCAGCAGTGAGGGCTCTTCGGTACTGCACGGTACTGTCTTTCCAAGCTAGTCGGAAGACTTCCAGTTTGGTGTGGCGCCATTTCCGTTCCAATTTCCTGGAAGCTTGCTTCAAAGCTCGGGTATTTTCTGTAAACCAGGGAGCTAGTTTCTTATGACAAATGTTTTTCGTTTTTAGGGGTGCAACTGCATCTAGGGTATTGCGCAAGGTTAAATTGAGTTCCTCAGTTAAGTGGTTAACTGATTTTTGTCCTCTGACGTCCTTGGGTAGGCAGAAGGAGTCTGGAAGGGCATCAATGAATTTTTGTGTTGTCTGAGAATTTATAGCACGACTTTTGATGCTCCTTGGTTGGGGTCTGAGCAGATTATTTGTTGCGATTGCAAACGTAATAAAATGGTGGTCCGATAGTCCAGGATTTTGTGGAAAAACATTAAGATCTACAACATTTATTCCATGGGACAAAACTAGTGGGACAAAACAGTACCCCCCCCTAAAGGCGCGGACTCCGACCGCGCCCACCAAATACCACAGGGGAGGGACCGGGTGGGCACTCCGCTTAGGCGGCGGATCCGGCTCCGGGCCTGATCCCCGCTCCCTCTCCAACCCCCCAAAGTACCCCTGGTCCGGTCTGGCCCCGCTGGCCGGAGCTGGACTGCACACTGGTGGAGCGGATTGCTCTAGCTCCGGCGTGAAGCATCTGACCGGTGCCGGACCAGCCACCAGTGGAACAGGCACGGGCCGTGCCGGACTGATGACGCACACTACTGGCTTGGTGTGGGGAGCAGGAACGGGCCGAGCCGGCCTGACGAAGCGCACCACTGACTTGGTGCGGGGAGCAGGAGCGGGCCGGACCGGGCTGACGAAGCGCACCAATGACTTTAGACAGTGTGCACTGCAGTGGAGGTAAAAGGCTTTGCTTGTTCTTTAATGCGTTGCCTGGACGCCTGAATGCTTGCCACTCATAACTGAAGCACTGTCATATGCTTGGCCTACTAGGTTGTTTTTGTATTCAAGACCAGGACTTTCTAATATGTGTATGATTTAGTCAGTAAGCCCTGCTGCATCTAGTGGATCAGCCGATTCAAAGTGGAGACAGCTCTCATGGACAGCTCCACTGAAATAGTACCTGAGTACAGGAGATATCTGATCCTTTTGTTTTAACATATTTTGTTTTCCGTCTGCCATTATGCTGAAGACCTCACTGTCTTTCACTTCTTCTATCATCTCTGTTGGAACCATGTCTGCCAAACAACTCAGAACCTCATTCTGAATCCCTTTGCTTGTGTATTTTGCATTATGAATGGAAGTCAACCTTTTTTCCACAGTTGTGTCATGCTTAGCTATTGTTTCTAGGATTGCCATGAAGTTCCCTTTATTATCAGACTCTGCAGACTCATCGTGTCCTCTTTGTGCAATGTTTTGTGTGGCTGTAAGTAGTAGTACTTCTCCTATTGTTTTAATATAGTCCCCATTTTCTTGAACCTGTTTGTTGTGTTCCTTGTTTAGGGGATTTACCAGTGTTGCATTACATTTTACAGCTTTCTGATAGACTCTCCATGTAATCATTGCTTGTTTGTGCCGCTCAGACCTTGCATGAATTGCAAATCCCCCCGTCTTTGTAAGTTGCCTTCTTCCAGTTGTTAAAACCCAATTTTGAATCCAATCAAGTCTCTGAGACAGGCCTAACAAAACACAGAGTCTGATTTGTTTGAATATTGAAGCCAGGGGTGGATGTGGTACCAGGACACCTTGAAACTCCTCCTCCTGTCCCCCATCAGAGTTCTTGGGTCCATGTTCATCACTGGCTGCACCGGTGGCTCCTCCCGGGATTGGCTGAAATCACTCTCAGTCTCTCCAATGGTCTTACATTTTTACATTTTAGTCATTTAGCAGACGCTCTTTTCCAGAGCGACTTACAGTTAGTGAATACTTTATTTTTATTTTTATACTGGCCCCTCGTGGGAATCGAACCCACAACCCTGGCGTTGCAAACGCCATGCTCTATCAACTGAGCTACATCCCTGCCGGCCATTCCCTCCCCTACCCTGGACGACGCTGGGCCAATTGTGCGTCGCCCATGAGTCTCCTGGTCGCGGCCGGCTGCGACAGAGCCTGGATACGAACCAGGATCTCTAGTGGCACAGTTAGCACTGCGATGCAGTGTCTTCCTGCTGTCTCTCTCTGCTCTCTCTTGCTCTCTCCACACCTGAACCCTCTGGCTCTGTCGGACTTTCTGCCTTGTCTTTTCTTTGGAAGATACATGAAGTCCTTTTTTATCTTCGTGTTGGTGACAACTATAGAGCAAAAGCAATGGGGACCAAGCTTATTCATTCATTTACTGAAAATAACTGACTCGCTAGGTAGCTATCTTTCATGTCTAACCTTTTAACGGTACAATGCGTTTACTGAGTGTGGTTTAAGTAAAAGCGCTCAGCAACATGCGTTTTTGATCAAATATTACACCCTTTTTCATATTGCCATACATTTTCGATGCCTGACTGTTAGAATTAGCTACAATACTAAACCAAAAACAATACAAATACATAGCCCAGGATTCAAGCAAGGAAGTGGATCAAAAGCACAATAAGTTGAAAGACGACATCTCTAAACTTGAGGAGAAATTAGATTCTTATGAACATTTCCAAAAGTGCTCGAATTTGAGATTTCACGGTTTCCCAGAGGCCGTGGAGGGAAGAGACGCCATCTCCTTTCTACAGGAATGGATTGCCAAAATTCTGGATCTACCCCCTTCCGCGCACCCACTGGAAATGGAGAGGGCCCATTGCACCCTACGGAGGTGGCTGCCTGGCCAGGTTGCACCCAGGGCATTTGTCATTACATTTCTACGGTACCAGGACACTGTCCGTATCCTCTCTGCAGCCTGAGCAAAGGGAGAGCTCAAGTACGGCGATGCCAGAATCATGATCTTTCTGGATCTTTCTCCCATACTACACAAGAGGAGGATGGCTTTCTCCCCACTGAAGAGGCTTCTGCGGCAGGCTGGCTCGGCATACGGCCTGCTGCTACCCGAAGACTTTGTGGACGTAAACCAAGAATGGTGAGCGCACATTTGACTCTGTGAAGACGGCTGAAACATACATGAGGAAAGAACTCCCTGACTTGTTCCCGTCTACTACATCAGGAGGAACTGTCTTTTGAACTTGGATACAGTGGATAGTGAACTGTTAGAACATGAGGATACAACCAAATGACTCATAGGATCGGCTGGCTGACTGGCTAGATGGCTAGCGCCATATTGACAGGCCAGGTAAAGTTGTATCATAGCTAATGTTGACTGGCTGGCTAGCTAGATGGCTAGTGCCATAATGACAGGCCAGGTAAAGTTGGATCATAGCTAATGCTGCCTGGCTGGCTGGCTAGATGGCTAGCGCCATAATGACAGGCCAGGTAAAGTTGGATCATAGCTAATGTTGACTGGCTGGCTGGCTAGATGGCTAGTGCCATAATGACAGGCCAGGTAAAGTTGGATCATAGCTAATGTTGCCTGGCTGGCTGGCTAGATGGCTAGCGCCATAATGACAGGCCAGGTAAAGTTGGATCATAGCTAATGTTGCCTGGCTGGCTGGCTAGATGGCTAGCGCCATAATGACAGGCCAGGTAAAGTTGGATCATAGCTAATGTTGCCTGGCTGGCTGGCTAGATGGCTAGCGCCATAATGACAGGCCAGGTAAAGTTGGATCATAGCTAATGTTGACTGCGCTATTTAGCCAGCTCGCTAAGTTTACCAGGGTGTTACTATAGCTACAGCCACACTATGCCAGGTAGTTACATTTTCTTTCTGGATACTTTTATTTTACCCATAGAGGTCCAGTGGGGTTTGGTTAAATAGTGATGTGGCTTTTGACTGGGTTTCAAGCCTAACTATGTAGTTTATATTACTTCAGGGAATTTTTAGCTACTATTACGTTTGCTGGCTTGTTTATTGTTAGAGATGTATGCTAGCGTTAGTGATACTGAGGCAGGGAGAAGCTACTCACTGGCTGGACACCTAATTGCCAGCTAGCTGATAGCTGTACAGTTGTGTGTGTGTGTGTACATGTGTATATAAATATATATAATGGGGGGGGTTGGGAGGGTGAACTCAGGAGGATGGTGATTGTTTAACTAATTGTCTCTATTTTATATTTGAGGGATAATAGTTATCGTCTGGTAAAGGTTTTCATTTATTCATCATAGCTTGATGTCTTTTTTCCTGTGCTGCTTGGGTGCGTTTGTTTCACAGCGCAGGTTTCAGGGCGCCTTGGTGCTTTATCTTGGCCAGGTCGCAGTTGTAAATGAGAACTTGTTCTCAACTGGCTTCTTACCTGGTTAAATAAAGGTGAAATAAAAATAAAATAAATAAAAATGCCGATTGGTTGACGTTTGTGTGTGCGGGTAGGCGCTGTTGGTGACTATGAACACATCCTCTGTTGTTGTTGTTGTTGTTGTTGTTGAGACATGCTCAAGTGGGGCTAAATAGTCCAGTCATTATTGTTGCCGATGTTTGTTGCTTTGATTCAAATTGTATTTTGTGACTCGACTAACAATATATTCATGTTACAGGGAACAGTCAATGCACTTCTAATGCCATATACATATAATTTAGAATGAACCTCTTTGGGGCGATGCTATGCATAGCAGGTACATCTAGCTTAAAGACTAGCGTCTAAGGGTATGGTTTATTAACTCCCTCAGTTGGGGAGGGGGTTGGTGGGTTTGGGGTAGGGTCAGGGTATTAGCTCACCAGATGGTTACTATTTTATACTTTCATCATTTCATTTAGTTTCTATCTTTTTCCCTCTTTCTTATTATCTTTAAAGATGATCCTAATAACTATACATTTATGACACTTAACATTAGGGTACTGTAATGAATACTCAGGGAGTAAAAGGTGTAGATTCACGCGTAGAGCGCAGCAGGTGTTTATTACGCCTTTACAGAAGACAGGAATCGTGGTCACAGGCAGGCAATGGTCATACACAGGTAGGCAAACAGGCAGGTGAAACTAAACTAGGACTGAATGCTAAAACTGGTTCTCACAAACGAGCTAGGAAAAGGCTTAGTAGAGTCAAAACGAACAATACCTCACAAGGCACAAACAGAAAGAACTGAACTAAATAAGGAGCTGATGAGACCAGGTGAGTAACTAACACAGGTGGAATCAATGAACAAACATGGAAGACAGGACTACGTTCAAGAACACAAAGAAACAGGGCTACGTTCAAGAACACAAAGAAACAGGGCTACGTTCAAGAACACAAAGAAACAGGGCTACGTTCAAGAACACAAAGAAACAGGGCTACGTTCAAGAACACAAAGAAACAGGGCTACGTTCAAGAACACAAAGAAACAGGGCTACGTTCAAGAACACAAAGAAACAGGGCTACGTTCAAGAACACAAAGAAACAGGGCTACGTTCAAGAACACAAAGAAACAGGGCTACGTTCAAGAACACAAAGAAACAGGGCTACGTTCAAGAACACAAAGAAACAGGGCTACGTTCAAGAACACAAAGAAAAAGGGCTACGTTCAAGAACACAAAGAAACAGGGCTACGTTCAAGAACACAAAGAAACAGGGCTACGTTAAAGAACACAAAGAAACAGGGCTACGTTCAAGAACACAAAGAAACAGGGCTACGTTCAAGAACAGAAAGGAACAGGGCTACGTTCAAGAACACAAAGAAACAGGGCTACGTTCAAGAACACAAAGAAACAGGGCCACGTTCAAGAACACAAAGAAACAGGGCCACGTTCAAGAACACAAAGAAACAGGGCTACGTTCAAGAACACAAAGAAACAGGGCTACGTTCAAGAACACAAAGAAACAGGACTACGTTCAAGAACACAAAGAAACAGGGCTACGTTCAAGAACACAAAGAAACAGGGCCACGTTCAAGAACACAAAGAAACAGGGTTACGTTCAAGAACAGAAAGAAACAGGGCTACGTTCAAGAACACAAAGAAACCGGGCTACGTTCAAGAACACAAGGTGAACTGAGAAAAATAAATACAGAACCTTACATTGATTACATTGATCACACAGAAGAGAGGTTAATATGTTCATTAAATTATGTTTTCTAGGAGGAAGGTTTACCCTGTGTATGAGATTAAAATGTATCAGCTGGTGATTAGGATTGTTAGATGAACCCACTAAGTTCCTGATGAACTCAACTGGTGAGCCTCTTTAGCAGCTAGTTCCATGGACACACTGATTCCAATGTCCTTTGCCAAGGTCAGATGACTTTCAGTCAACAGTCTCTTTTGTGTAGCTTCACTCCGTAGCCCACATACTAGTCTGTCTCTAATGATGTCATTTAGAACAGCATTAAACTCAGTGTTCTGGTAGTTTCTTTAATGCAGCAGCAAACATTGTTACTGATTCTCCCTCTTCCTGATGTCTCCTGTGGAACCTTAACCTTTCAGCATTAACTAGTGGTTCTGGTGGAAAAATGTCCTTTAAGTATCTCCACAATATCCCCATACGTCTTATTACCTGTTCTGACTGGCTGTAGCAGGCTGCCTAGTAAATGTAATGTCTTTGGCCCCATTACACTAAAACATGTAGGCACAATGTTGTCCTCATCCATGTCATTTACAATAACTAAATATTCAAACCGTTCTGTATATGAGTTCCACTGCTCAATACTTTCATCAAACTGTCCAATGTTTCCAACAATTCCAATAATTTTTCGTTTCTCAATAAGCTCCTGATTGTCACTCACTTCAATATTGTCCTCAACCAAAGCAATATTTTCCTCAGTCATGTGATCTTCATTCACTTCACTCACTGACGTTTCCTTCTAAATTCGCTCATTTAGCAGTTTTAATTAAAAGGTTTGTCTTCACAGTTGAATAAATGTCCTTTCATTTAATCACTGTATATTTCTCCCTTTTTAATCAAGTTGTTTTCCCACTCCGACGTCCGTCTCCAGTCCTTTTCTGCCGTCCATGACGATATTAACTCTCTTTCTTAGCTAGCTCGACTATGCACTTGCCTCTGCTAGCAATACACTGTGCTAACATTAGCCTAGACTGGACCACAGAAAATAACAGTTTTAAACAGTTGTAAAAACCCACTTCTTCCAGACAGAATAGTTCCTGTAGTTTCAGACTTACTCATCACCAATCTTTTGTTATGTCTCGTGGGTTTTATAACCACGTCTGTATAACAATTCAATAATGATGAGACAGGAGACAGGAATCAGTTCAACCATTTATCTGGAACGTGATCATCTCAACACATACAAACCCCCATGATGCTCTGCGGCACAATTCCAATACACAACAAATACATAAGTAAATGGACACTAAGAAAAACTCAGAGGACATTAAATGTTCAGTTGTAGAAAGCAGGGCCATGGGATAGGGTCAGAAAGGTCAGTATGTTTGATAACTGGTTACAGAGGTGACATAACAAGCATAAGGTCCATTATAACACAGTGAAGTAGAGGTGGGAGCTAAAAGCAGACATGGACAGTGAGACGGTGTGAGGAGGTCAGGGGTGAAACACTAGATCAGGACAGGTAGAAATGGCAGGGCTGGAAATAGACACAGAGACACATTCTGATCATGGCTCAGACCTGACCTGAGACACCCAAACAGAAGATGCCATAGCAAAGTCCTGTCCAGTAGGCTATATGGGATTTCCTTTCATCAAAATCCCACACATGGAAATGTGTCCAGAGTGTGTGTCGAGTGTGTGTGTGTGTGTGTGTGTGTGTCCAGTGTGTGTGTGTGTGTCCAGTGTGTGTGAGTGTGTGTGTGTGTGTGTCCAATGTGTGTGTCCTGTGTGTGTGTGTCCAGTGTGTATGTGTGTGGGTGTCCAGTGTGTGTGTGTGTCCAGTGTATGCGTGTGTGTCCAGTGTGTATGTGTGTGTGTGTCCAGTGTGTATGTGTGTGGGTCCAGTGTGTGTGTGTTTCTGTGTGTCCAGTGTGTGTGAGTGTGTGTGTAAGTGTGTATGTGTGTGTGTCCAGTGTCTGTGTGTGTGTCCAGTGTGTGTGAGTGTGAGTGTCCAGTGTGTGTGTCCAGTGTGTATGTGTCCTGTGTGTGTGTATATGAGTGTCCAGTGTGTGTGTCCAGTATGTGTGTGTGTGTCCAGTGTGTGTGAGTGTGTGTGTCCAGTGTTTGTGTGTCCTGTGTGTGTGTGTGTCAGGTGTGTGTGTGTCCAGTGTGTGTGTCCTGTGTGTGTGTGTGTGTGTGTGTCAGGTGTGTCTGTGTCCAGTGTGTATGTGTGTGTGTGTGTGTGTGTGTCCAGTATGTATGTGTGTGGGTCCAGTGTGAGTGTGTGTGTGTGTGTGTGTGTGTGTGAGTGTGTGTGTGTGTGTGTGTGTGTGTGTGTTTGTGTGTGTGTGTGTGTGTGTGTGTGTGTGTCCAGCGTGTGTGTGTGTCCTGTGTGTGTGTGTGTGTCAGGTGTGTTTGTGTGTGTGTGTCCAGTGTGTGTGTGTGTCCTGTGTGTGTGTGTCCAGTGTGTGTGAGTGTGTGTGTCCAGTGTGTGTGTGTGTGTGTGTGTGTGTGTGTCCAATGTTTGTGTCCTGTGTGTGTGTGTGTATGTGTCCAGTGTGTATGTGTGTGTGTGTCCAGTGTGTGTGTGTCCAGCGTATGTGTGTGTGTCTAGTGTGTATGTGTGTGTGTGTCCAGTGTGTATGTGTGTGTGTCCAGTGTTTGTGTGTTTGTGTGTGTCCAGTGTGTGTGAGTGTGTGAGTGTGTGAGTGTGTGTGTGTATGTGTCCATTGTGTGTGTGTGTAAGTGTGTAAGTGTGTATGTGTGTGTCCAGTGTCTGTGAGTGTGTGTGTCCAGTGTGTGTGTCCAGTGTGTGTGTGTGTGTGTGTCCTGTGTCAGGTTTTGGCCATGACTGTTCGGGTTTTGGTCACTAGATGTCCCCATTGCACCTTTTTTGTACCTTTTGTTTTTTCTTGATCTAATTATTGTTTGCACCTGTAGGTCATTCCCTTGTTAGTATTTAAACCCTGTGTGTTCCTCAGTTCCTTGCTCAGTGTTTGTAAGTTAGCACCCAGCCCCAGCCCAAGCCTTGTGTTATATGGATATTTCTCTGGTGGGATTTTTACCACTTTGTGGAGTTTCTTTGTTTTTGGAGGTTTTCCTCTTTGTGCCTCTTGGCTTTATTTTTTGGACATTGTGGATTTAGTTTCTTTGCCTGAGGATTTTGTTCTTTATTAAACCACCATCTCTAGTACTGCTGTGTCTGCCTCATCTTCTGGGTTCTGACAATTATTAGTGACTGTTTCTCGCACCGGGTCCTGACAGAAACACTGAGCCATTATTATGAACCCAGAGGCAGCCAGTACCCAGGATTTTTTTCCATGCTGTCCCACCAGGAGGGGACTGTCCAACGCCACGAAGCTGCTCTGGTTCAGCAAGAGGCCTTAATGGCTAGACATTCTCAACTTCTGTCAGAGATGCTGACTTCCATAAAGCAGATTTCGGATCGACTTTCCCCGGCAACCGCTTCTGCTCCAGTTCATCCGATTCAAGGGCTCCTGGCAGTTAATCCCCTGGCGGAACCTCGTCTGCCGCCTCCTCAACGGTTCTCAGGGGACCCAAGTGTTTGTAAGGGGTTTTTCACCCAATGTTCTCTCTCCTTTGAGCTGCAACCATCGTCGTTTCCCACCGACCGGTCCAAGATAGCATATATCATCACCCTGCTGTCGGAAAAGGCTCTAGCCTGGGCTACTGCTGTGTGGGATGCCCAAAGTCCCTGCTGTGCCAGCTACTCTACCTTTGCTGAAGAATTCAAGCGAGTGTTTCAAGGTCCTACCAACGGCCCTGACTCAGCCAAACAGCTCCTGATTCTCCGCCAAGGTCGGCGCAGCGTGACGGACTATGCCATCCAGTTCCGCACTGTGGCAGCAGCAAGTGGCTGGAACGACGAGGCGCTCACAGTGTGTTTTTGAAGGGCCTTTCTGACACCATCCAAGATGAACTGGCCACTCGGGAACCACCGGACAACCTCGAGTCCCTTATCAAGTTGGCTTCACGCATAGACCAGCGTCTGAGAGAGAGAGAACAAAACCATAGACCGCTCACCCTAGTTCCTATCGGTTCCAACTCCGAGTCTCCACCTTTATCCTCGCTGGCTCCACCAGAACCCATGCAGGTTGGACGCATCTCCCAGGCTGAGAGAGATCGCCGAATGAGGGAGCAATGCTGTCTATATTGCGGCAAACCGGGCCATTTCCGCTCCACGTGTCCCGGGCTCCAGGGAAACGCACTCTCCCGTGCAGGCCTGGGAGGACTGTAACGGGAGACATAACCTCCTCCCATCTATCCAACTCCCGCCTGCTCATTCCTGTTACCCTTTCCTGGGACGACCACGAGGTTTCTCTTCAAGCCTTGGTAGACTCTGGAGCCGCAGGTAACTTCATGGATGGGATCTGGGCGAAGGAGAATGGCGTTCCTTCTGAACCTCTAAGTGACCCCCATAAGGGTTACTACGTTGGATAGCAGTCCTTTGGGATCTGGACTTGTCACTCGTGCCACTACCCCCCTTACGACTTTCAGTTTCCCAACACAAGGAAGTGATGAACTTTCATCTGATCGCCTGTTCCGAGTTTCCTCTCGTCCTTGGCTATCCCTGGCTTCACAGCCATAACCCTCACATCGACTGGTCTGTGGGCACTATCAAGCAGTGGGGTCCCACGTGCCAAGCCACTTGTATCTTCCCGAGTTCCCAGAGTTCTCCTTCCGAGTCTCTAGAATCCATCGACTTGTCCCGAGTTCCCGAGTGTTACCATGACCTCAAACTGGTATTTAGCAAACAGAGGGCCACCAAACTACCACCCCATAGACCTTACGATTGCACCATCGACCTGTTGCCAGGGACCTGCCCTCCCAGGGGTCGGATCTTTTCCCTTTCTCCTCCCGAACGAGCTGCTATGGATACCTACATCAAGGACGCTCTGACAGCAGGCCTCATGCGTCCATCTACCTCGCCGGCGGGAGCAGGGTTTTTCTTTGTGGCCAAGAAAGACGGCGGATTACGACCTTGCATCGACTACCGGGGACTCAATGCCATAACCGTCCGTAACCGCTACCCGCTACCTCTTATGGCCACAGCCTTTGAGCTGCTCCAGGAAGCAGTTGTCTTCACTAAGCTTGACCTGCGGAACGCATACCATCTGGTGCGGATCAAACCCGGGGACGAGTGGAAGACCGCTTTCAACACGCCTACTGGTCACTACGAATACTCGGTGATGCCCTTCGGCCTGACCAACGCTCCGGCTGTGTTCCAAGCGCTCATAAACGATGTGCTTAGGGATATGCTTAACATCTTCGTGTTTGTGTACTTGGATGACATCCTCATCTTTTCGAGCTCCCTTCAAGAACACACTAAGCATGTCAGACAAGTGCTCAAACGCCTCCTAGACAGCCATTTGTACGTTAAGCCGGAGAAGTGTGAATTCCATTCCTCTCGAGTACAATTCCTGGGATTTATAGTGGAACCCGGACGAGTCCAGATGGACCCCAAGAAGGTAGAGGCGGTAGCGGATTGGCCCACCCCCAAGTCCGTTAAGGAAGTTCAACGTTTCCTGGGCTTCACCAACTTTTACCGCAAGTTCATCAAGAACTTCAGCTCGGTGGCAGCCCCTCTCTCGGCGGTAACCAAGGGTGGCAACACAAGGTTTCTGTGGGGAAGAAAAGCTGAGACGGCCTTCCAAGGACTCAAGCAGCGCATCCTCTCTGCTCCCATCCTGACACTACCAACGGCGGAGGAACCTTTTGTGGTGGAGGTAGACGCATCAGAGGTTGGGGTTGGAGCTGTCCTGTCTCAGAGGGGTGAAGACAAGAAGCTTCATCCTTGCGCCTTCTTCTCTCACCGGCTTACCCCGGCCGAGAGGAATTACGATGTGGGGGACCGTGAACTCCTAGCGGTTAAGATGGCATTGAAGGAATGGAGACACTGGCTCGAGGGGGCTTCTCAACCGTTTCAAGTGCTTACGGACCACAAGAATCTGGAGTATATCCAGCAGGCGAAGCGGTTGAACGCCAGACAGGCTCGATGGTCTCTTTTCTTCAGCCGATTTCAGTTTATCCTCACCTATAGACCCGGGTCGAAGAATCTCAAACCGGACGCCTTGTCACGAATCTACTCTCCTGCCATTCGAGAAGATACTGACATGACTGTCCTTCCGGCCGCTAAGATCGTGGCTCCGATCTCGTGGCAAGTGGAGGATACCGTGAAACAAGCTCAAGCCATCGAACCGGGCCCTGGTGGAGGTCCTGCTAATCGGTTGTTTGTTCCCAAGGCAGCAAGGTCCCAAGTCCTTCGGTGGGGGCACTCCTCTCGCCTCACCTGTCACCCGGGCATAGGCCGCACCTTGGAGTTCATCCAGCGTAAGTTCTGGTGGCCCACCATGAAGGAAGACATTGCCACTTTCATCAAGGCCTGTTCCGTGTGCTGTCAGGGCAAATCTTCTCACCTTCGCCCTCAAGGACTCCTTCACCCTCTATCTATTCCCCACCGACCCTGGTCCCATATCTCATTGGACTTTATTACTGGCCTTCCTCCGTCCCATGGTAATACTACGATCCTAGTCATCATCGACAGGTTTTCTAAGGCGGCCAGGTTTGTTCCTTTGACCAAATTACCTTCTGCCAAGGAAACAGCTGAGTTGGTGATTAACCATGTGTTCCGAGTCTTTGGGATCCCGCAAGATATGGTTTCCGACAGAGGTCCCCAGTTCGCCTCAAGGTTTTGGAAGGCCTTCTGCCAACTCATAGGGGCCACGGCCAGTTTATCTTCCGGGTACCATCCGAGTCCAATGGCCAAACTGAGAGGATGAATCAGGAGCTGGAAACCACCCTCAGATGCATGGTTTCCAACAACCCGTCCACTTGGTCATCCTTCATTGTTTGGGCCGAGTACGCGCACAACACCTTGTGCTCCTCCTCCACTGGTATGTCCCCGCATGAGTGTCAGTTTGGCTATGCACCTCTATTGTTCCCGGACCAGGAGGCAGAAGTCAGAGTGCCTTCAGCCTCGAGGTTCATCAGACGCTGTCGGCTTTACGTGGAAGAAGGCACGTCTTAATCTTCTGCGTTCCTCTCAGCAGTACCAACGACAAGCCAACAGAGGTCGCCGTCCCGGTCCTACCCTGTACCCCGGCCAGAGAGTATGGCTCTCAACTAAGAACCTACCGCTACGGGTGGAGTCTCGCAAGCTGTCCCAGAGGTTCATCGGTCCCTTTAAGATTGCCAGGAGAGTCAATCCCGTTACTTTTCGCCTGCACTTACCCAGATCCCTTAAGATCAATCCAACATTTCACATTTCTTTATTAAAACCTGTTGTTTTTCTCCCCTTATTCCGGCAGGCAGACCTCCCCCCTCCGCCCCGTGTCATCGGTGGCCAGTCGGCTTAGACCGTCCACCGGATACTGGATTCCCACCGGGTGCAGCGGTCCTGGCAGTATCTGGTGGACTGGGAAGGCTACGGTCCCGAGGAGCGCTCCTGGGTTCCTGCCAAGGACATACTGGACCCTGACCTCATTCGTCAGTTCAGGGCCCTCCACCCTGAGAGGCTGGTAGGAACGTCAGGAGCCGTTCCTAGGAGGGGGATTCTGTCAGGTTTTGGCCATGACTGTTCGGGTTTTGGTCACTAGATGTCCCCATTGCACCTTTTTTGTACCTTTTGTTTTTTCTTGATCTAATTATTGTTTGCACCTGTAGGTCATTCCCTTGTTATTATTTAAACCCTGTGTGTTCCTCAGTTCCTTGCTCAGTGTTTGTAAGTTAGCACCCAGCCCCAGCCCAAGCCTTGTGTTATATGGATATTTCTCTGGTGGGATTTTTTACCACTTTGTGGAGTTTCTTTGTTTTTGGAGGTTTTCCTCTTTGTGCCTCTTGGCTTTATTTTTGGACATTGTGGATTTAGTTTCTTTGCCTGAGGATTTTGTTCTTTATTAAACCACCATCTCTAGTACTGCTGTGTCTGCCTCATCTTCTGGGTTCTGACAATTATTAGTGACTGTTTCTCGCACCGGGTCCTGACAGTCCTGTGTATGTGTCCTGTGTGTGTGTGTGTGTCAGGTGTGTGTGTGTCCAGTGTGTGTGTGTGTGTCCATTGTGTGTTTGTGTCCAGTGTGTGTGTCCTGTGTGTGTGTGTGTGTGTCGTGTGTGTGTGTGTCCAGTGTGTATGTGTGTGGGTCCAGTGTGAGTGTGTGTGTGTGTGTCCAGCATATGTGTGTGTGTCCAGTGTGTGTGTGTGTGTTTGTGTGTGTCCAGTGTGTGTGTGTGTGTGTGTGTGTGTCCAGTGTGTGTGTGTGTCCTGTGTGTGTGTGTGTGTCAAGTGTGTGTGTGTGTGTCCAGTGTATGTGTGTGTGTCCAGTGTTTGTGTGTCCAGTGTGTGTGTCCAGTGTGTGTGAGTGTGTGTGTCCAGTGTGTGTGTGTGTGTGAGTGTGTGAGTGTGTGTGTCCAGTGTGTGTGTCCAGTGTGTGTGTGTGTATGTTTGTCCAATGTGAGTGTCCTGTGTGTGTGTGTGTGTGTCAGGTGTGTGTGTCCAGTGTGTATGTGTGTGTGTGTCCAGCGTATGTGTGTGTGTGTCCAGTGTGTATTTGTGTGTGTGTCCAGTGTGTATGTGTGTGGGTCCAGTGTGTTTGTGTTTGTGTGTCCAGTGTGTGTGAGTGTGTGAGTATGTGAGTGTGTGTGTGTCCAGTGTGTGTGTGTGTGTCCAGTGTGTGTGAGTGTGTGTGTAAGTGTGTATGTGTGTGTGTCCAGTGTCTGTGTGTGTCCAGTGTGTGTGTGTCCTGTGTGTGTGTGTGCTGTGTGTGTGTGTGTCCAGTGTGTGTGTGTGTCCAGTGTGTGTGTGTGTATGTGTGTGTGTCGTGTGTGTGTGTGTCCAGTGTGTATGTGTGTGGGTCCAGTGTGTGTGTGTTTGTGTGTGTCCAGTGTGTGTGTGTATGTGTGTCCAATGTGTGTGTCCTGTGTGTGTGTGTGTGTGTGTCAGGTGTGTGTCCTGTGTGTGTGTGTGTGTGTGTCCAGCGTATGTGTGTGTGTCCAGTGTGTATGTGTGTGTGTGTCCAGTGTGTATGTGTGTGGGTCCAGTGTGTGTGTGTTTGTGTGTGTCCAGTGTGTGTGAGTGTGTGAGTGTGTGTGTGTCCAGTGTGTGTGTCCAGTGTGTGTGTGTGTGTCCAGTGTGTGTGAGTATGTGTGTAAGTGTGTATGTGTGTGTGTCCAGTGTCTGTGTGTGTGTCCAGTGTGTATGAGTGTGTGTGTCCAGTGTGTGTGAGTGTGTGTGTCCAGTGTGTGTGTGTCCAGTGTGTGTGTGTCCTGTGTGTGTGTGTCCAGTGTGTGTGTGTGTCCAGTATGTGTGTGTGTCCAGTGTGTGTGTGTGTATGTGTGTGTGTCGTGTGTGTGTGTGTGTCCATTGTGTATGTGTGTGGGTCCAGTGTGAGTGTGTGTGTGTGTGTCCAGCGTATGTGTGTGTGTCCAGTGTGTGTGTGTGTGTGTTTGTGTGTGTCCAGTGTGTGTGAGTGTGTGTGTCCAGTGTGTGTGTGTGTCTGTGTCCAGTGTGTGTGTGTGTGTGTGTGTGTGTCCAGTGTGTGTGTGTATCCTGTGTGTGTGTGTGTCAGGTGTGTATGTGTGTGTCCAGTGTGTGTGTGAGTCCTGTGTGTGTGTGTGTCAGGTGTGTGTGTGTGTGTCCAGTGTGTGTCCAGTGTGTGTGTGTGTGTGTGTGTCCTGTGTGTGGTCCTGTGTGTGTGTGTGTGTGTGTGTCTGTGTGTGTCAGGTGTGTGTGTCCAGTGTGTGTGTGTGTGTCCTGTGTGTGTCCTGTGTGTGTGTGTGAGTGTCAGGTGTGTGTGTGTGTCCAGTGTGAGTGAGTGTGTGTGTCCAATGAGTGTGAGTGTGTGTGTGTCCAGTGTGTGTGATTGTCCTGTGTTTGTGTCCTGTGTGTGTGTGTGTGTGTGTCCAGTGTGTATGTGTGTGTCCTGTGTGTGTGTTTCCAATGTGTATGAGTGTGTGTCCTGTGTGTGTGTGTGTGTGTGTGTGTCCAGTGTGTGTGTGTTCAGTGTGTGTGTGTGTGTCCAGAGTGTGTGTGTGTCCATTGTGTGTGTGTGTGTGTGTGTGTGTTCGGTGTTTGTGTTCTCTGTGTGTTTGTGTGTGTCCAGTGTGTGTGTGTTCAGTGTGTGTGTGTGTGTCCAGTGTGTGTGTGTGTCCAGAGTGTGTGTGTGTCCATTGTGTGTGTGTGTCCAGTGTGTGGGTGTGTGTGATCAGTGTGTGTGTGTCCTGTGTGTGTGTGTGTGTGTGTGTACAGTGTGTGTTTGTCCGGTGTGTGTGTGTGTGTGTCCAGTATGTGTGTGTCCAGTGTGTGTGTCCAGTGTGTGTGTCCAGTGTGTGTCAGTGTGTGTGTCCAGTGTGTGTGTGTTCAGAATGTGTGTGTGTGTGTCCTGTATGTGTGTGTCCAGTGTGTGTGTCCAGTGTGTCTGTGTGTTTGTTCAGTGTGTGTGTGTTCCCAGTGTGTGTGTGTGTGTCCAGTGTGTGTGTGTGTCCAATGTGTGTCCAGTGTGTGTGTGTGTCAGTGTTACCATGGTTATTATTTACAGGGACACTGAGGAGTCACCATAAACCCTAAACCCTGGATAGAGGGGCTCAGTGAATGTGGAGTGGAATGTGTACAGGTGGGTCAGTGTGTCAGAGGAGACTCTGTAGAAGGACAGAGTGCCGGCTGGCCAGTCCAGATACACTCCTACTCTGTGGGAGCTGGAGGGGGGGACGTCTATGGTAGTGGGCTTATTATTGTGCCAGGCAGAGTAACGGTTATCAGAGCAGTCCAGACTCCAGGACTTGTCATTGGATCCAAGACAACAGTCATTAGCCTCTCCTCTCCTGCTGATTCCTTTATATGTCACTCCTATATCAGCCCCTTCCCCACTCCACTCTACCTCCCAGTAACAGCGCCCAGTCAGACCCTCTCTACACAGCACCTGTCTCCAGAACTCAAATCTCTCTGGGTGATCAGGATACGGCTGCTCCTCTCTCCTATGTGTCACCTTTCTGTTCTCCTCAGACAGAGAGAGGAATCTGTTTACTGTGTTTGGGTCCAGTGTGAGATCACAGACATCTGATGGATGAAACCAGACACAATATTAGAAATCATCATCATCCTGAACACACACACACTGGATAAACACACATAATGGACACACACACTGGACACACTTTTACACACACTGAACACACAGACACACACACACACTGGACACACACACACACTGAACACACATACACATCCTGAACACACACACACTGAACACACACACACATCCTGAACAAACACACACACCGGATACACACACATATCCTGAACACACACACACACACACACACACACACACACACACACACACACACACACACACACACACACACACACACACACACACACACACACACACACATTGTCAAAGCAACTCTTTGTAAACTTTGGTGTCCCTGATTTGTGCTTCTGTAGAACTACAGCTGGTATTTAATATGACCAAGTAAGTAATGATGGTGGTCTTTGACTTTGACTTCACTTGAATTAAGACTTATTCTTAGTCATATTCTTCACAGCAGTCAACACTCACATTTTCTAAGTCCAGGTTTCATTGTGTTCTCTCCACCATGTTCCACACTGTAGCGGTAAGCAGAAGAACAGACAGTCATTGAGGGATACACCTGAACTCTCACACACACACACACACACACACACACACACACACACACACACACACACACACACACACACACACACACACACACACACACACACACACACACACCTGAACTCACACACACGCACTGGACACACACAGTCAGCATATAACTTTGTCCAAGTCTGTGTTTGTCTGTCCTTTGTGTGTGTGTGTCCAGTGTGTGTGTGGGTCAGGTGTGTGTGTGTGGGTCCAATGTGTGTGTGTGTGTGTGTGTGTGTGTGTGTGTGTGTGTGTATGTGTCCAGCATGTGTGTCCACTGTGTGTGTGTGTGTGTCCGGTGTGTGTGTGTCCAGTGTGTGTTTCCTTTGTGTGTGTGTGTGTGTGGGGCCAGTGTGTGTGTGTGTGTGTGTGTGTGTGTGTGTGTGTGTGTGTGTGTGTGTGTGTGTGTGTGTGTGTGTGTGTGTGTGTGTGTTTCCAGTGTGTGTGTGTGTGTGTGTGTCCAGTGTGAGTGAATCATCATCATCCTGAAAACACACACACACACACACACACATACACACACACTGGACCCCCAAACACACACTGGACACACACACACACACACACACACACACAAACTGGACACACACACACTGGACACAGACACAGACACAGACACAGACAAAGACACACACACACACACACACACACACACACACACACACAGTCTTTATATAACTTAGTCCAAGTGGTGGTCAGAATGTTTGTCTTAACTAGCCTGATATGAACATTGACATAAACCCTCTACATACTTGAGTTTCTCCAGTCTGCAGTGTGGATCCTCCAGTCCAGCAGAGAGCAGTCTGACTCCTGAGTCTCCTGGGTGATTGTAGCTCAGGTCCAGCTCACTCAGGTGTGAGGGGTTTGACTTCATAGCTGAGGCCAGAGAAGCACAGCCTTCCTCTGTGACTAGACAGCCTGACAGCCTGCAAAGAGTCAAATCATATTAAAACCACACTGCTATTCTTTAGTGGTGAAAATAGTGGCAGTATATGTTTTCTACATTTTCATTTACACCAGTGTCCTGAAACCTGCCATATATATCATCATCATTATTAGAAAAAAGCATAATATTGTGTGTAGAGAGAAAAAAAATTCATTATTAGAAATGACATATTATCAAAGTATTGCTTGTAGATAGAAAAATGTATATTACGAATATTTGAGTAGACTGACCAGAGCAGTTTAAAAAGCAGTATCAGTCAAAAGACAGACAGTGAGGTATCATATTTAGATTGTATTGAGTATACAGTCCACACCATATCTATTTTGACAGTGAAGCTAACATTTTAAATGTGGCTCTATACTCCAGCATTGTGGATTTGAGATCAAATGTTTCATATGAGGTGACAGTATATAATGTCACCTTTTATTTGAGGGTATTTTAATACATATCTGTTTCACCGTTTAGAAATGAAAGCACTTTATGTATCTAGTCCCCCTATTTGAAGAAGTCATACGTATTCTGACCAATTCACTTATAGTGTATTAAAGTAGTCAAAAGTTTAGTATTTGGTCCCAAACTCGTTGGTTGCATTTGCAGTTTGTTTTGGTTGTGTTTTGGGTTATGTTTTGCCCGATAGTAACTGATTGGTGGATGATGACTGGAGTAATTTTCTGTCTAAGTGAGTAGATAACATGTTTCTAAACACTACTGAATGAATCCTGATGATGCCATGATTAAGAAAAAATATTTAATGAATAATGAATAATAATGAGTGAGAAAGTTACAGAGGCTACAACAAAACATGCTAACCTCTCACCATTACCAATAACAGAGGGGGTATGATCCTTGTTCCTCTGTAACTTTTCCATTCATCATCATTCACGATTTATTCATGATTATTCATAATCATAGTAGCATCCACATGAATGTAGAAGTGTTCAGAAACATCTTCTATTCTTACTGACAATACAAGTGAAGTGACTCCAAAATGACAGGACATTATTCACCATTCAGTTTCTATTGGGAAAAACATAATCTAAAACACAACCAAGACAAACTGCAAATGCATTAAACCAGTTTGTAGAATCACAAGCTTGATGTAATCACTGCAGGTAAGGAATATGGGACCAAATACTAAACTTATGACTACTTTAATACAATATAAGTGAATATGTCCAAATTATTACAACTTTTTCAAATGGGAGAACTAGATACATAAAGTGCTTTCATTTCTAAACAGTAACACAGATATGTATGAAAATATCCTCAAATAAAAGGTGACATTATATACTGTCACCTAATATGAAACATTATATCTCTAATCCAAAATGCTGGAGCATAGCGCCAAATGTAAAACTGTAAGCTTCACTGTCCAAACACATATGGTGTGGACTATGTGTGCCTGGTAAACACATGTGGATCTGGTGAACAGTTATCACTTGTTTAACAACTACAGGAATACTGACCTCAGAGTCTCCAGTTTACAGTGGGGATTCCCCAGTCCAGCAGAGAGCAGCTTCACTCCTGAATCCTTCAGGTCATTGTTACTCAGATCCAGCTCTCTCAGGTGTGAGGGGTTTGACTTCAGAGCTGAGACCAGAGAAGCACAGCCTTTCTCTGTGACTCCACAGCCTGACAGCCTGACAGAGAGATCATCATGATTTCACAAACACACTGTTAATTTAACACCAGTAGTGTAGAAGGACAATGGCAGATGCATTTGGTTTATTCTCTTAAACAACATATATATTAATCTTCTGTCTCCTAGAATTGCATGGTCATATTGTTATACTAATGTGAACACCAATGCACTGATTCAGTAAGTTTTTCAATTTAATATTATACATTATATACATATTATAATACATATATTTCTCTAAACTGAATATTTCTTCCTGATGATTAGTACTTAAATGTCATTTTATGTACTCACAGAGCAGCTCTGGAGGCTTTGACCACTGGCAGCAGCCTCAGAAGACCTTCCTCTGATCTGGAGTATTTCTTCAGGTCAAACACATCCAGCTCCTTTTCTGAAGTCAGCAACACAAAGACCAGAGCTGACCACTGTGCAGGTGACAGATCTTCTTCTGAGAGACTTCCTGATCTCAGGTAGCTTTGGATCTCCTCCACTAGAGAATGGTCATTCAGTTCATTCAGACAGTGGAACAGATTGATGCACCTCTCTGGAGAGGGATTCTCCCTGATCTTCTCCTTGATGTACTTGACTGTTTCTTCATGGGTCTGTGAGCTGCTTCTTGTCTTTGTCAGTAGACCTCGTAAGTACTTCTGATTGGACTCCAGTGAGAGGCCCAGAAGGAAGCGGAGGAACAGGTCCAGGTTTCCCGTCTCACTTTGTAAGGCTTTATCCACAGCACTCTTGTAGACAGTAACTTCAGTAACTTGCGGTTCGGCCATTAGATTCTCATTGTTGTTGATGAATGAGAGGAACACATATACAGCAGCCAGAAACTCCTGAATGCTCAGATGCACGAAGCAGTACACCTTGTCCTGGTACAGCACACATTCCTCTTTAAAGAGCTGTGTGCACAATCCTGAGTACACTGAGGCTTCATTGACATCAATGCCAGCCTCTTTCATGTCTTCATCATAGAAAATCAGATTGCCCTTCAAAAGCTGTTGAAAAGCCAGTTTTCCCAATGACAGAATGCTCTCTTTATTCCAGTGTGGACCTGTCTCTTCTTTCCCAAGATACTTTTCATTCTTCTGTTTGGTATGAAACTCCACAAGGTGTATGAACATCTCAGTCAGGGTCTTGGGCATCTCTTCTCTCTTATGTTTCAACATGGGTTCAAGGACTGTTGCAGAAATCCTACAGAAGACTGGAATGTGGCACATGATGTGGAGGCTCCTTGATGTCTTTATGTGTGAGATGATTCTGCTGGCTAGGTCCTGATCACTGAATCTCTTCCTGAAGTACTCCTCCTTCTGTGGGTCATTGAACCCTCGTACCTCTGTCACCTGGTCAACACACACTGAAGGGATCTTATTGGTTGCTGCAGGTCGGGTAGTTATCCAGAGGAGAGCAGAGGGAAGCAGATTTCCCTTGATGAGATTTGTCAGCAGAACATCCACTGAGGTTGACTGTGTGATGTCACAACAGATCTTGTTCTTCTGGAAGTCTAGGGGCAGTCGGCACTCATCCAGACCATCAAAGATGAACAGAACTTTGTACTTGTCGTAGTTGGAGATTCTTGATTCTTTGGTTTCCATTGAGAAGTGATTGAGAAGTTCAATGAAAGTGTGTTTTTCCTTTTTCATCAAATTCAGCTCCCGAAAAGGGAATGAAAATACAAATTGGACATCCTGATTTGCTTTTCCTTCAGCCCAGTCCAGAATGAACTTCTGCACAGAGACTGTTTTTCCAATGCCAGCGACTCCCTTTGTCAGCACAGTTCTGATAGGTTTGTCTTGTCCATTTAAGGGTTTGAAGATGTCGTTACATTTGACTGCAGTCTCTGGTCTTGCTTGTTTCCTGGTTGTTGTCTCAATCTGCCTCAGCTCATGTTCATTATTGACCTCTCCTGTTCCACCCTCTGTGATGTAGAGCTCTGTGTAGATCTTATTGCGAAGTGTTGGGTTTCCTTGTTTAGCGATCCCCTCAAATACACATTGAAACTTCTTCTTTAGATTAGATTTGAGTTCACGTTGAAGAATCCCAGCACGCTCATCTGAATCTAGAAATAACACAGAGGATATTAATATTACATCTGTTTTAATGCTTACAGTATTCTAGGACTGTTATAACATTTTAAATTATAATACTTTATTCTCTTAACTGACTGTATAAATGTTTTCATAATGCATTACAGACTAGTGTGACTGATTATAGTATTATTGTCTCTCTCTCTCTCTCTCTCTCTCTCTCTCTCTCTCTCTCTCTGCTCCTTGATGAGGTCACTAGTTGTTGTGTTAAGGCTGCTACAATATCATTTAGTTACACAGCTATTTTAGCTGTACTTTAGCTACAGCTTTTAAATGTTCTAAAACAGCATTCAACATGAGGCAGACAGCTCTTACTTTTCTCCAGTGTGTCAGCAAGCTCCTTCTGGTTCATTTTCCTCAGGACGTGCAGTGTGATCTTCAGAGCCCCCTCTCTGGCACTGCTCTCCTGCTTCTCATCTTCAGCATCCACCACTTCCTTATCCTGCTTCTGACTCTCAAAGCCTTCTGGGAGTTCTGGACTAAGAATCCTCTTGAACATCTTCAGCTCGTTCTTCACAAATGTCATAATATTGTCTTCAAGCAACTGAAATGAATCAAGTCAATAAGTTAAGCAAGAGACTAATTGCTTTCTCATTAACACATGAATGAATGATTGACAGAACAACTTTACTTGAGGTAAACAAAAACAAATGTACATAACAGGACCACATACACTGAATATGGAGGTCAGGTCTGTTTGATGACTCTGGGAAGACTGACCACTGAGAATATCTGACTCTGATCTCTCCTGTTGGTTTCTGGGGACAAAACATGAGATTACATCTCCTCATCCAGGGAGTGCACACACACACATACACACACACACACGCACACACATGCACACACACACACACACACACACACACACACACACACACACACACACACACACAGGGAGGGAATGTTGTGTTTGTGTAATATTGTTTCAGGACTATGAAAATGGAAAAAAGGATTAGCCTATGGATTATGAAAACAACAAAAATAAATGGTAAAATGGGAGAGGAGAAATGACTAGAGACAGTGTTGTTTAACTCACTGACCATGACCCTTGAGTTCTTCTTACCTTTGTTCAGTAGAAAAGTCTCCCTCTCTGAAGTGTATAGGAAAGTCCATAGACCGGTCACTCTTCATGGACACACAGCTGGGTCCAGGGGAGGCTGGTCTCTCCTGCTTGATTGGGCTTCAACACAACAAAGACAAACATTACATCTCTCATCTACTCTGAGCTCAGATGGGGAAACATGAGAAGAGTTTCATTCCAAAACGCTATATATCCATTTTCAGAAATGTTCGTAAATTAGCTTTTATAGTTTAAAGAAATTATGAAAGAGATTGGTGTGTTTTTTCACCATCTAATCATGGCATGGGATTGTTCAATGACAGACATGTATTTGTTTAAAATCTATCACTTGATGGTTTCATTTTAGAGGGACAAATAATCATGTTTTTTTGCAAAATGCTATATATCTGCCTCACTCTCAGAGAAATAAGTAGTACTGCTAGGTTTTACACAGTCAAATGTGGCCGACCAGCTCGATTCGAACTTATTTAGCAAAATTTGAAATTGTGTTTTTTTTACATTGGATAAAAGTAGAGACTCAGCTAGAAAAAGGTATATCATACACTACAGTTGAGGAACAAAGGGAAAGTAATTCTGCTTTGAAAGATGATAAACTTGTAACCTCACTTTTGAGAAAATGGCCTTTGAATGTTTTGGTTCACCTACTGGAGAGCTCTTCTTTATCTACAGTGGTATTACTTTGGCAGATAATGTCACCCATCTAAATAAATCGTTTTTTAAATATATATAGTTAACTAAATGTATGGTGTTTTTGGTTTATGTCAGTTTCATTGCTTGTTATGCTATAAATGGTTATGTTATGGTTGTAAGTGGTAGAATTAACTAGAAAATGTCATATTTTAAAATTCTGAGTAATTACTACTTTAGTAAGGATATACTTTATTCAGTACTACTGCAGTTTCTAAATAATTCCAATAGATGGAAGCATTAGACCACAAATGACATTTCAGAAGGTTAGTTTAGTTTTCTCCCTGGATACACCACCACTCCCCCTCACAGGAAAACTCTTGCACACGCTTTTTATTGTCCCTTTCCACACTGCTAACACAAGAGGAACGACTTAACAGATTACTGTGAAATAATATAATGATGATTCATGTTTATTATTAGCTGTTTTTATGCTCATGTTTTGAAATTATACTTGATTACTATAACGATTATCAATAAGCCTGAACATTATTTTAGTCACCTCTGGTCGAGAAAAACGTATTTTCCTAGTACATTCATTGTCAGATTCATCAACCAGCAGCGAGCACTCTGCCTTCTAGCACTAGCGAGGGGCATGTTGAGGTACATTTGCTAACCGGGAGGGTTGCATGATGTTATTCATTGGTGGGCTGGAAGACGCACTCTTGTCTTATTTATTCCGAGGTTGTTTAATCGCAATATTAGATATTTAAAAATGCATGTATACTAGGGTTGAGGTTAAAGCATCTGACTAGTGATTATTTACCAGGGGTTCAACACCTGCTATAGTCACTATTTAATTGCTCTTCCAAAAGCATCACAGCCCTAATACGAGATACATAGCTAGCTAAAGTAATGAGTGACCATTTCAGAAAATCATGGGACATATAGTATTTGGTTGCAAGCTATTTTATGTCAATCATATTGCTGCTTGTAGCCTATAACTGATGCTTCGTGGTCTTATGCTGCCATCTGTTTGAAATATTTAGCTATTAAAAGTTATTAATTCACGTTCAGACGTTGGTGAGGCAGCTGAGAAATAAAGTGTATTAGATCAGTCTCAAACCTGCCCCACGCCAATTGCTGGACTTTCACACAGAGTTTATTAGGTCACCCAATTCAACCACATTTGAAAAATAAAATAATAATAATAATAATAATATGCCATTTAGCAGACGCTTTTATCCAAAGCGACTTACAGTCATGCGTGCATACATTTTTTTGTGTATGGGTGGTCCCGGGGATCGAACCCACTACCTTGGCGTTACAAGCGCCGTGCTCTACCAGCTGAGCTACAGAGGACCACGCAAATGTGTCTTATTTATCAAGTGCTCTGTCTTGCTATTATACATATAATAAAATAACAACAAAATAATTAAAACACTATATAATACTATAATTGTATTTATTAAGATAATATTATTACTAAAATAGTTTCTAAAAGTGTTCTAGGCTACCCTACCCTAGAATTAGGGGTTAGGGTTACGGCTAAAATAGGTTATAAGTAGGGTAAGAGTTTCTGTATAGCACTTTGTGACATCTGCTGGTGTAAAAAGGGCTTTATAAATACATTTGATTGATTGTTAGGTTTAGGGTTTATATGGCAAAAAACAGTATGGGTTTATAGCACTCTTGCGCCTCCCTTTGGCCATCTGTGGGTACTACATAACTCATTCATGACATTTTTAACATTTACATTTTACATATTTAGCAGACGCTCTTATCCAGAGCGACTTACAGTTAGTGAGTGCATACATTTTCATACTGGCCCCCCGTGGGAAACGAACCCACAACCCTGGCGTTGCAAGCGCCATGCTGTACCAACTGAGCTATATGACACTTGCTAGGCTCATAATCTGAGGTAGCAACTGTGTCAGATCTACAAATCCATTAGCTAGACCAACCGATTAGACAACAATCACCCCATTATACCCATTTGGTTTGCAACTCAGTGAACCTGCGCAGCATTCGCTCAATTTGATGCCTATGAACGAAGATTTCGATGCATATCAAATTACCCAGCAGCCATTTAGAAACAACAAGTCATCAGAATTTTTTTTATTTCTTCATAAAAAAAAAATATTCTGGCTGTTTAAATCTGCCACATCTTGAAAAAGAGGACAGGGACATGCGTTTTGTTTAGATTGTACACTTTTTTCTTAAAACAAATATCTTTAACCATGACCAGAAAATTTTTAACGTTTGATGGCTTTGCGCCAGACAACACCTCTTAGACTGTGGCTCACCACAACATGTACTCAGGTTAACATTGAGAGCGCTCACCAAGTAACCGTAACCGTAACCTTGTTAATAATAAGTTACCTGAGGTAAACCTACAGTAGAACTAATAGGAGCTGGCAGGGTGAAAAATGCCCAAACATAAGGCCTGTTTTTTCGCGATTACTTCATAACCAGGGACAGAAGGTAATATTATGAAACTGGGCTCCATGGCGGATGCAATGAACTAATTTTATCCGAAATAAACGTTGTAAAAAATGTCACTTGAGGCGCCCCGAAAATAATATTCAAAAAGATCAGTCCTTGGACACAGAGGGGTTAATAAACACTAAAGTTACCGTCCATCTAGTGAAGAGAGGAGAACCGGACAGAGGGATGGTAGGTAGCCAGCTTCCGTCAACGAGAGAGGGAGAAGCCCTCCACGGTATTTAACAGGTGGAAGAAAAAACCCGGGAGCTCCATCGGTCCACAAGAAATGCAGGCAGCCAGTGATGATGTAGTGGTAGCTAGGATAACTAGGATGCTGCTGGTAGAGTAGCTAGCTTAGCTAGCTGTACCGACTAGCTTGGATAGCTAGCAGGTCGTTCGTCTGTCCCTAGAGGATGATGACGAATCCGGTGAACCACACAATTAAACAAGAATAGCGAGTGAAAAGGATCTGGCTACGAGTGAAAAGGATCTGGCTACACTCATACTGTCACTGACCATTACGCAAAAAAAAGCAAATTGAACAATAAACTTCGGTGTCTCAACACTGTAACGAACTCCGTCGTTGTTCCCCAACATCACCTCAGACCACTCTGCGCGTAACTGGACAATATGCTTGGCGCCAAACCGTACGTGGACGCGGACAGTTCTGTACGGGGACGCGGACAGTTCCAGAACGCGGACATGAGCAGAGCCACACAATAAACTAAAAGCAGTCTTTAAAGTCGGGTACATTAGTAATATTATTTTTTTATTATGTCAAACAAAAGAAAATCGTTTTTTAAAACAATATTTTGAGATCTTGGCACGTATCCAAAAAGCGTCTCAGAGTAGTAAAATTGGTCCTCTCTCTCCCCAGACAGACTCATTTAATACTGGGTCGTTACAATATTTTGAGATCTGGGCCCATATCCAAAAAGCGTCTCAGAGTAGAAAATGTGTCGTATAGGTGCTGAGAATAAAGCCGTTTTAGTCCTACTCTTATGGGTATAAATTAAAGCTATGCATGAAGCCTCTTTATTCATAAGTGTCCCACCTAGTTGGCAGATATTTAGGACACCTCATGAGCTGTACTAACCAGTTAAGAGGTACCAGCAGGTGTCTTGATAATAGAAACATGCAGCGAGTCAGTGGTTCCTGTGCAACATGTAATTGCTTTGGAGCAGTGGTGACCTGTCATTCAGGGCAGAGCCCCACCTGTTTAGCAGATGCTCTTACCCAGAGCGATTTACAGTAAGTGCATTCATCTTAAGATAGCTAGGTGAGACAACCAAATAATACAGTCAAATATACAGGATACGAACATTCAATTTCAGCTAAACAATGGATATATAGCGTTTTGCAATAAAAATAATAATAATGATATACATCTAAAATATATTAATTAAACATCTGAGAACAGTAATATTGAAGGTACCCATAAGCAACCATTTCTGATTAAAAAACTCATGTGAAAAATTGTGGAAATGTAGGAAATAAACTCTTAATAATTCTTAAACAAAATTGTCATCTCACCTATTAGCTTTGGTGTCATGTTCCCCAGAGAGACTCATTTTAGAGGCAGGGCCCCCCTCCTCTCTCTCCCCAGAGAGACTCATTTTAGAGGCAGGGCCCCCCTCCTCTCTCTCCCCAGAGAGACTCATTTTAGAGGCAGGGCCCCCCTCCTCTCTCTCCCCAGAGAGACTCATTTTAGAGGCAGGGCCCCCCTCCTCTGTCCCCCCAGAGAGACTCATTTTAGACCACTGACCCCTAAACAGAGATCCAACATGTTGGTTGTAGTTAACACAGTCATTCTTGAATGTGAATTGTTATCATTTATTAATTATCTCTTACAAAACATTTACTAACAGACATATCGAAACAGTCAGGTGATTTAATGCAATCAAATGAACATCTGGTTGTGACATCTCTTCTCCATGGCCATGTCACACACTTATCTGTATTCATTAAAAGTCGGCCATTTATTATTTTTTAATCTGTTCTTTTTTAATCGTATCTGAGAATGCAGACAGAAGGGCTAAAACAGGCTTGATTGATCGGGGGGGATCAGTGATCTATACAGAACGTTTTTTTGCAACAATTAAGTGATTTTATATTATTTAAAGTAGGCTAGGTTATAATGTATAACAGTTTTTTTGTTGTTGTGTAAAGCAGATCAAGGTCTATACCTCAGCAAGTGGCGACCTGTCATTCAGGGCAAGTGGCCTTTCCTGTTTTGCATGTTATTGTGGCATTAATACATGTCACATATCAGTTTGCTAACAATGTAAAAAATATATACACTACCGGTCAAAAGTTTTAGAACACATACTCATTCAAGGGTTTTTCTTAATTTTTTTTACTATTTTCTATATTGTAGAATAATAGTGAAGACATCAAAACTATGAAATAACACATATGGTATCATGTAGTAACCAAAAAAGTGTTAAACAAATCAAAATATATTTTATATTTGAGATTCTTCAAATAGCCACCCTTTGCCTTGATGACAGCATTGCACACTCTTGGCATTCTCTCAACCAGCGACCCGTCATTCAGGGCAGGTGGCCTTTCCTGTTTTGCATGTTATTTTGGCATTAATACGTGTCACATATCAGTTTGCAAAAAATACAAAAAAATATATATATATCATTGAGTTAATATAGCCGCATACAAACATGGTCTCTTTTTTGTTTTCTTGAGTAAGGCAGCTCCAAAATGCAGGTGTTTCAGCCTAGCTCAGTGCTTTCTGTGGTGGTGGGGCAAGCCAGAAGAAAATACGGAGCGCTGCGCCGTGATTGGCTCAGTGTTCTGTCACTCATGGGGACACTACGTCTTCGGTGCTGCCACAGAGTTACATTAGAAGTGCCCATCCAAGAAGGTCATTGGCCAACAGATAAAATGACGTCAAATCACATTATACCTACAGTAGCTTTGATTGAACTGATCAGGTCAACATCATACTTTCAAAATCTTAGCCAGCAGTCATCATCATGAATCAGGTCGACAATCTACAGGCAAATCCTTTTTACTCCTTGTCATATGAAGAGAAATAATGAAGATAAATGATAGGACAGCTGTTGGGACTCTGCTGTTGGGACTCTGCTGATGGGACTCTGCTGTTGGGACTCTGCTGTTGGGACTCTGCTGTTGGGACTCTGCTGTTGGGACTCTGCTGTTGGGACTCTGCTGTTGGGACTCTGCTGTTGGGACTCTGCTGTTGGGACTCTGCTGTTGGGACTCTGCTGTTGGGACTCTGCTGATGGGACTCTGCTGTTGGGACTCTGCTGTTGGGACTCTGCTGTTGGGACTCTGCTGTTGGGACTCTGCTGTTGGGACTCTGCTGTTGGGACTCTGCTGTTGGGACTCTGCTGTCGGGACTCTGCTGTCGGGACTCTGCTGTTGGGACTCTGCTGTCGGGACTCTGCTGTCGGGACTCTGCTGTCGGGACTCTGCTGTCGGGACTCTGCTGTTGGGACTCTGCTGTTGGGACTCTGCTGTTGGGACTCTGCTGTTGGGACTCTGCTGTCGGGACTCTGCTGTCGGGACTCTGCTGTTGGGACTCTGCTGTCGGGACTCTGCTGTTGGGACTCTGCTGTTGGGACTCTCTGTGATCATAGCTCAAACCTACTCTGACTATTGAATGTCTGACGTCGACCTAACCTTATAATAGTTTGTAGTTTAGCCTAGACCTACGAGAGTCTGCCCGTCTTTCCTACATATCAACACATTTATCCTACTTCTAATGTTACAGAGAAATATGTGCCACAGTTTCAACAGCCATTGTGTAACTGCGTAGGCTACACAGTTACTTTCACGTTCATATGAGGAAATCACATAACTTCTTACAGTCGCTGGTGCAGCCGCCTGTTCTCTTGCAGATGAAGTAGCTTTTATAGGCGACTCATTCAACCAGCCTAAACAACAGTAAATAAAAGATATCAAATGGTCAAAAGTCAATCCTGATATAGCCATGTACATCAAAGAGAGGTGTATTGCTACAGATGTAGGATCTTAATTTGAGCCAGTTTGCTACAGCAGGAAAATAATCCTGCATCAACAGGACATTTCAATTATTATGGGAATGGCCGGCAGGGATGTAGCTCAGTTGGTAGAGCATGGCATTTGCAACGCCAGGGTTGTGGGTTCGATTCCAGTATAAAAAATAAAAATGTATGCGCTCGCAATGTAAGTCGCTCTGGATAAGAGCGTCTGCTAAATGACTAAAATGTAAAAAATCACCATGTAGAATTATGTGTACAGATGTAGGATCTTAATTTGATCACCCCCCACTGCAGAATAACTTTCCCTCAACGCAGTAAATTTAAAACTTGTAGTGTATTTGAGGTTTTAAAAGGCTTCTGAAGTTTGTAATTTCCACTTAGAAATGGCAGACTTGAGTTTCGCTTACTAAAAATGTATCAACCGATACAAAAATGTCCATTAATTATAAATCACATTTACTGTTGCAGCAGGAATATTTTCCTGCTGTAGCAAACTGGCTCAAATTAAGATCCTACATATGTACATGCAAATGTACTTGGCGAATAAAGGTGATTCTGATTCTGCAAAGGTTGAGTCTCTAGATTCCCTTGCTGCTCTGGGGAAATAATGAAATGGAAATCATGGGCGATTTAAACTGGGACTGGTTATCTCCAAACTTTGAGACCATGTCATTTGTTATATTTCGCCCAATTGATAAAGGCAGCTAGAAGGCTGAACCCAGAAGACAACTTTAAATCAACACTTACTGATATTATCCTAAAATCCTTTCACTCATATTGTTGAGTCTCTTTGTTCAACGGACGTCGGGTAGCCTGTGATATTAATATTGTAGCAAACAGCGGGGCAGGGCAGTGAACCCAGGTCGCTGGCCAAAACTAGGTTAACCCTATTGCTGCGATGGGAATTGTAACCTGTTTCACACTGCCCCCTATAAAAGCAAGTCTTGTGCTTCGACTACTCAGACCCCTCACACATCCGGGCCGTGCAATCTAATGGCCTCACAGACACCATACTACTTCTGACACCAATGTAGCAAACAGCAGGGCAGGGAAGTGAACCCAGGTTCTAAAGGCAAGCAACCTACGCATCGCGCCACTGGCGCCAATTGGGTTACTTGGTTGGAATTGCATAAGAGTACATGGGAATAATGATGCATTTTATTTAGTAAAGTGGTTTCTTGCATCAAACACAACAACATTTTCAGTCACCTCCTCCTTGTGTGAAGGACAAGTAGATAAACAGGTTAATGTCAAGCTCTGCATGTTTTTTGGAATGTCTCATGGAATGTAGGCTTACATTGAACACCACACATTGGCTGCTACTGTAGGCTGAATGATAGAACAGCTATTTCCATGTTAAATGTTATTGGAGGCCTTTTTTACATTATGATCAAATAGCCTACTTGGTCTCTGTTAAAACTGTAACTTAAAGTGGGTACAGCCTCAGTGTTCACAGTAAACTCACGCCGGAAGTTTCACCGATCGCTACACTATAGTAGAACTATGATACAATTACATTTATCAAAGGAAATGTGAAATGTAGAACTATGACGAATGAATATTGATGTATTGAATTCACAGGAGGTTGGTGGCACCTTAATTGGGGAGGACGGGCTTGTGGTAATGGCTGGAGCGGAATAGGTGGAATGGTATCATTAAAATGAGCCGTCCTCCCCTCAGCAACCTCCACTGATTGAATTTGACTTGCCCACGTCCAGTTAGCGCCATTTTGTATGATTAAACTGTCAAGTCATTATATATTTTCCGTTCTGCTGAGAGCACCTTCCTGATGACTGGCGCTCTGTACATTCCTATGGATGAGGCCTGAGCTGGAATGTGAAGCTAACTGAAGCTAACTTTAGAAAACCAGTATATCTAGCTAGCATCATAGTCCACCCCTCAGGCTAAGTTCAGGTTACAGCATGAGGCAGACATCAACAGCCGAATTGTAGGCTACAACCTGGGTTGTATTCATTAGTTTACTCCGCAGCCAACAGTTTTGCAACAATGCATAAACAGTTTACTCCAAACGCTGTACAACGTGACCTAAACGGTTTCTGTTGCCAAACGTTTTGCTACGGTGGGCATTAATGAACACACAGTCTTTCCCCAGTATTTATTTGTCTCTCTTTCACACAACATACCTTCCTGAGTGAAAAGAGTTAACAGTAGATTAGAAAGAGAAAATGTTGTCGCTTGTTGTGTTTTAAGCCTGTTTTGAGAAGACAAGTCTATAGACCTATGATACAGTACACTCTTAGAAAAAAGAGTCCTCTGGCTTTCCCCATAGGAGAACGCTTTTGGGTTCCAGGTAAAACCCTTCTGGCTTCCATGTAGAACCCTCTGTGGAAAGGATTCTACATGGAACCCAAAAGGGTTCTACCTAGGTCCAAAAAGGGTTCTACAAAGGGTTCTCCTATGGGGACAGCCAAAGAACCCTTTTAGATTCTAGATAGTGTAGGAGCGATCACCCTGGGGCACACAGATGGAAACAGAACGAATTCACCCCACGCATCTAATTTATATCCAAAGCATTTTAAGGAGAGTAGGCCTATTATAACACTGTCTACAAAACATATCATCAACTATATTAATACACATAACAATATCATCAACTATATTAATACACATAACAATATCATCAACTATATTAATACACATAACAATATCATCAACTATATGAATACACATAACAATATCATCAACTATATTAATACACATAACAATATCATCAACTATATTAATACACATAACAATATCATCAACTATATTAATACACATAACAATCGTCGTCTTACCTTTTATATGTCTCTCAATAGAAGTAGAGTCTGGAATGATCATTCGGTGGTGGAAAGTTCCTTTAGTTTGTTCTGCTCATTTCCATATCAGGTTCTACCTGTTCTCTCTCCCACTCCCTGTCTCTTTATAGCTCTTACAATGTGCCTTGGCATACATTCTACAAGTGTCTGGAACTCCAAATGTAGTTCTGATTTAGTGTTCCAAATGAAAATAATTTGATTAAACAGGTTAATATGGTTAAAATACATTAAGACTGAGTAATGCTGTGATTGTTTTTATTATTTTGTATTGAAATGTTTGACTTTATTTTCCTATGTCCTTTCAATATAGGAACAATTTGTGAAATGACAGCCTTCTGTAAATATGGACAAAAGTCTATGGATTCATTTGATGGTATGTGTCTTGCAACATTATGTAAAATGACAGGTTGAGAAACACTGCATCTTCCTAGGTGCATATGTGAGAAGGAACGCAAACTGTCTCCCTATGTGTGTGCCATCCCTAAACATCAAGTGTTTGTTGTTCATTAAAATGTTTATTGTCAAGGTTGAAAAAAGAGAAAAAAAGTCTCTTGAACTCTATTGGAGGGATGTGACATCATTCTTCCACAAGAAATTCCATAATTTATTGTTTTGTTGATGGTTGTCTTCAATTGGGTTGAGACCTGGTGACTGAGACGGCCATGGCATATTGTGAAACATCAGCAAGTTCAGCAGTCTTTATCACTGAAGCTCCTGCCAAACGTGCCCCAACAATCCCCCAACAATCAATAAGCTCTTCCTGAGCAGGGTCGCAGTCTCTCTTCGTTGCAGCTCCTCTCTCCCCAGGGGTAACAGCTCCTCTCTCGCCAGGGGTATCAGCTCCTCTCTCCCCAGGGGTATCAGCTCCTCTCTCCCCAGGGGTAACAGCTCCTCTCTCCCCAGGGGTAGCAGCTCCTCTCTCCCCAGGGGTATCAGCTCCTCTCTCCCCAGGGGTAGCAGCTCCTCTCTCCCCAGGGGTAGCAGCTCCTCTCTCCCCAGGGGTAGCAGCTCCTCTCTCCCCAGGGGTAGCAGCTCCTCTCTCCCCAGGGGTAACAGCTCCTCTCTCTCCCCAGGGGTAACAGCTCCTCTCTCCCCAGGGGTAACAGCTCCTCTCTCCCCAGGGGTAACAGCTCCTCTCTCCCCAGGGGTAACAGCTCTCTCTCCCCAGGGGTAGCAGCTCCTCTCTCCCCAGGGGTAACAGCTCCTCTCTCCCCAGGGGTAGCAGCTCCTCTCTCCCCAGGGGTAACAGCTCCTCTCTCGCCAGGGGTAACAGCTCCTCTCTCCCCAGGGGTAGCAGCACCTCTCTCCCCAGGGGTAACAGCTCCTCTCTCCCCAGGGGTAGCAGCTCCTCTCTCCCCAGGGGTAGCAACTCCTCTCTCCCCAGGGGTAACAGCTCCTCTCTCCCCAGGGGTAACAGCTCCTCTCTCCCCAGGGGTAGCAGCTCCTCTCTCCCCAGGGGTAACAGCTCCTCTCTCCCCAGGGGTAACAGCTCCTCTCTCCCCAGGGGTAGCAGCTCCTCTCTCCCCAGGGGGTAACAGCTCCTCTCTCCCCAGGGGTAGCAGCTCCTCTCTCCCCAGGGGTAGCAGCTCCTCTCTCCCCAGGGGTAGCAGCTCCTCTCTCCCCAGGGGTATCAGCTCCTCTCTCCCCAGGGGTATCAGCTCTTGTCTCCCCAGGGGTAACAGCTCCTCTCTCCCCAGGGGTAACAGCTCCTCTCTCCCCGGGGGTAGCAGCTCCTCTCTCCCCAGGGGTAGCAGCTCCTCTCTCCCCAGGGGTAGCAGCTCCTCTCTCCCCAGGGGTAACAGCTCCTCTCTCCCCGGGGGTAGCAGCTCCTCTCTCCCCAGGGGTAGCAGCTCCTCTCTCCCCAGGGGTATCAGCTCCTCTCTCCCCAGGGGTAGCATCTCCTCTCTCCCCTAGGATTTAAAGACATCGGTGGCTTAGCCAATAGCCAGTAGGGGGGTCCGGGAAGGAATTTCAACAGCTAAATCCATGAATACATCACCAGTGTATTGCCAAAAACCACTCAACATCTTCAAACATAGACTCTGACCTGTCCAATAAGCCAAACTAATTAAAGAATCCCACAGTACCTAAACACCCTCTCTCTCTCTCTCTCTCTCTCTCTCTCTCTCTCTCTCTCTCTCTCTCTCTCTCTCTCTCTCTCTCTCTCTCTCTCTCTCTCTCTCTCTCTCTCTCTCTCTCTCTCTCTCTCTCTCTCTCTCACAGCCAACCAATGGAACAAATAACTAATTGACTAAATAAAACAGACATGTACAGAAACATATCACACACACAGTGCAGTAATTAGAATCCCTATATCAGCTTTTAGTGATAGTCTACTGTGTGTTCTCCCCTCCTCTGTCTCTCTCCATCACCTTCTCTGTGTCATCTATTGATGTCTCTCATCTTGTCTGGTGTCTCTCTCCATCATATCCTATTCTTCTGTTGCTGTCTCTGTGTATTGTCTGGTGTTTCTCTTTAGTTTTGCAATCCAAAACGATCAAGGGGATACTGGGGTAGCTTAACAATGTTTTGGACCTCTATAGGGCTGTTGGGGTGACTGTATCACTGCCACACCGGCAGTCATCAGTCATGACCGCAGTCATCAGTCATCAGTCATCAGTCATGACCGCAGTCATCAGTCATCAGTCATCAGTCATCAGTCATCAGTCATCAGTCATGACCGCAGTCATCAGTCATCAGTCATCCGTCATCCGTCATCCGTCATCCGTCATCCGCCATCAGTCATCAGTCATCAGTCATGACCGCAGTCATAGGTCATCAGTCATCCGTCATCCGTCATCAGTCATCAGTCATCAGTCATCCGTCATCAGTCATCAGTCATCAGTCATGACCGCAGTCATCAGTCATCAGTCATCAGTCATCAGTCATCCGTCATCCGTTATCAGTCATCAGTCATCAGTCATCAGTCATCAGTCATCAGTCATCAGTCATCAGTCATCAGTCATCAGTCATGACCGCAGTCAAATTCCACAAGACTGTTGAGTAATCTCTTCTGATGCATCATTCAGCCCATATATGTATTGATTTCTAAGACATTCTAGGGTAGAGAAGAGTATTATTAGTATTATTATTAATAATAATAGTATTGGGGCCGAGTGAAGAGAAAAAATAACAAACAGAGAAAGGTGGGATTATAAATTATTATTAAAATGGTTCTTGGATTATAAATTATTATTAACATGGTTCTTGGATTATAAATTATTATTAACATGGCTCTTGGATTATAAATTATTATTAACATGGTTCTTGGATTATAAATTATTATTAAAATGGTTCTTGGATTATTATTTCTTGCAGGTTTGTATCATTCACAGCTGAAGTTTCCAAATAACTGTTTCAAATGATCACTTTTATGCTCATCATAGCTACTTCATATGCGCACATGCTCCGGAATGGGAAAAATATCCTTTCTATTTTATTCAGCTAAATTCAATGATATTCTTCTTACTATAAAATCATATAATGTAAAAGAATGTCCCAGGACTCATAAGCATAGGCCTGTATTGTCTGCTTAATGAACAAGCCTACAGCCTATGGTATGGAGCATAGAGAGCCACTCATATTCTGTTCTTCTGAAATACATTTTCTTCATATCATGTTTATTTAGATCTGCCTAAAATAAATAATGGATTTATTGTATATATTAAATTGATTTATTAGACTTTTGAAATATAGGTTTTCCGAAGGCGCGCATCAGCGGCTTGTATGCGGCTTGTATGTAGTGGAGGCCTGGAGATGCTAAATGTGTTTATGTTAATTAACGGTAAATTACTGTGAGACCGACAGTCTTTTACATGACAATAACCGGCTGACACAATGTAATGACAGCGTCAGCCCAAGGCCTGTGTCTGGGTCACCTAAATCATCCTCCTCCCTACCATTTGCCCCTGGCTGCTGCTGTTCTAAGGGATCCACTGGCCTGCTGTTGTCATCTGTCCTCCTCCTTGGATCATCTGAAAGGTAGAAAGGTTGAGGTGCAACATGTCATTAGTTAGTTTTAAAGGGCGACTGCGCTTCCTGATTTGGCCTCGTTTTAGATTGGGTTCATTAAGAAATGTTCAGTGGCCATGACTGAATTCAAACGTGAGTTGGTTTTGGGGTGTGGTTTGATGTGGGTGACTCTTGTGTGGGTTTACAGGTTCCCAAATGTCACCTGACTGACTTTGGATAGGGGCTAGTTAGGGACCGTCAATAAATGACACAATGAAAATGAGACAATAGTGTCATATCTTTACGTTTTCTCTTTAAATTCTTTTAATATTTGTATATGAACAATAGTGTCATTGTCTCATTTAAACATTAATTTGTATATGAATTTCTAAAATGTATAGTTGATTAGATTTTTAAGTAATTTAAGCTATTTGGAGATATTGATATTTTTACATGTTGTCCCATGAACATTGTGTAATTTACCGATGGTCCCTAACTAGCCTCATAGAGATATTCAAAGTCATCCCAAATGTACCACAGACATTACGACCGGTTCGCGTGCAGCTTCACTCCAAATGGATGATTACTTGTGTGCTGACAGCCATCATCTGGCAGCCTCTTTACATTCTGTAGTCAATTTTGACAGAAGAATGAATATTTCTCACTCATTTCGGTCCCACAGAGGCTGTTTTCTAAATGAGAAGTGTGTTTTTTTAGGTGCAGTTCCTCTTTAAAGTTTCTGTATACTGACAGGACCAAGGCAACTCAACTATAAAGGCATAACAGCGCAACACAACTCCAAACATGACAGATACGAAGCTACATAGCCCCCAGGGTATATGAATATAAAGAAACATGAGACAAAACAAATTAGCCTGTAGAATGGAATTAGTTATAAGATCTCTATGATTCATTTAATTCCGTCAGCTAATGTGAGATTTTTAGATTAAATAATATTTGAGGACACATTACTTAAGGGCCTGTGTATTTTCTAAGTTATGTTCACCTACAATCTAACCACAAATCTGTCCATCTTTTCCCCTCCCTTTATGGCTGCCCTCCTCCTTCCCTTCTAAGTTCAAGTTGGTTTATTTATTATATACACATGATATACACTGTGTGGACAAAACATTAGGAATACCTGCTCTTTCCATGACATAGACTGACCAGGTGAATCCAGGTGAAAGCTATGATCCCTTATTGATGTCACGTAAAGCTGTGTCGGTCATGACATTCTGTCAGCCGGTGATTGTCATTCAGACAACTGCCGGTCTCATGCTTATTGACCTTAATTAACATAAACACGTTTAGCATCTCCTGGATTCCACTCATAGCCTGCAAGCCACTGATGCGGACCTTTGGAACATCTACATTTAAAAAGTCTAATAAATCCATTCAATATAGCCTACACCATCACAATAACTCCAGTATGAAAATGTATGCATTCACTAACTGTAAGTCGCTCTGGATAAGAGTGTCTGCTAAATGACTAAAATGTAAAATTATTTATTTTAGACAGGTCTAAAGAAACATGACATTAAGAAAATGTAGCCTATTTCAGAAGAACACACTAAGAATTAGGGGTTCAATTAGGAAAGTTGAAATGTAAAAAAGGTTCTTACATTTGGAGAGTTCCTCTGGGAACCTTTCCTTATCAATGGGTTCATATTTGAACCTTTCTTATCATAAATGGTTCTTGGAGGAACCTGAAGGTGAAAAGGTTCCTGGAGGAACCTTTCAATATGCCGGCTCCCTCTTAATATCAATAGGTTCCACATGACTACTACCACCCATATCAACATTCCATTCCAGGAACGGTCGTTGAGACAGACACTTGTTGGAAAACAACAACAGTTTCTCCAAATGAACACAAAAAAACTCCTGCTAAGTGGTAGTCCCTGTTCTCCTGCATTCTTTAGGGAGAAGAACAACTAGGACAGTTTTGCTAGCTAGCTGGCTAGTTTCAGCTAATTTTGACATGTTGTAGCTAGCTAACGTTTTGACCCCATTGGTTCTTGCATGAACACCCCTCCCCCCAAACCCAAACCAGAGTTTAAACTAGCACTCCGTTTTTTGACGGCTGGATGGGCGCAGGCCCCCCACCGTTAACAGAACAGTGGTAAAACAGTGCCCAACAGGCAGGGGGCGAAGGACACTGTCTACAGGTGTACAGCTAGCTAGCTACTGTTGTCGCCCTCGCCCCTTCTTCTTCGGTGGCTGGCATCCAACCTTATTGGGAGCTGAGAAACCGGTTAGTAAATCACCTGGTTACTGTGTTCAGTACAATGTTTGTGTTATATTGTCAAGTTGAAGGTACTCTGTATTAAGTGAAGTTACATTCTGTGTACGTCTGTGTTCATCCTGTGCAGTGCAGTCAAGATGAGCCATCCAAGATGTCCACCCTCAGCACAAAAGTTGTGTATACAATCTTTAAAATATAATCCCTGCCCACATATAATGTCATCAATCCCTCTATATGCTACTCAATGCTAAGTCGTTTTCTCTCAATACAATCTCAGGGTTGGATCATTGCTGCTCTGTCTGAATATCAGGTGACTGACTGCCCATGGTTTTCACTAATTGTCCCAGTTCACCACTTCCATAAGGTCTGTAAAGTCAGTCTATTTCCAGCCTGCAGTCATTTGATCCTAGATTTGCTGTTTTCCTTTTCACTGTATGTATTTTCCAATGACAGCCTGTGTTGTGATATCAGCAAGAAAACATTATTGCTGATATATATCTCCTGAGTGGCGCAGTGGTCTAAGGCACTGTATCGCAGTGCTAACTGTGCCACTAGAGATCCTGGTTCGAATCCAGGCTCTGTCGTAGCCGGCCGCGACCGGGAGACTCATGGGCGGCGCACAATTGGCCCAGCGTCATCCAGGGTAGGGGAGGGAATGGCCGGCAGGGATGTAGCTCAGTTGATAGAGCATGGCGTTTGCAATGCCAGGGTTGTGGGTTTGATTCCCACGGGGGGCCAGTATAAAAAAAAAATATGTATTCACTAACTGTAAGTCGCTCTGGATAAGAGCGTCTGCTAAATGACTAAAATGTAAATATATATTGAAATATATATGGCAAATAGAAATCCTATATGGATGGTGTTAAGAGATAGATGGGAGGTGTTGAATGGAGTTGAAGGATGCAAATAATAACAAGGTAACTAATAACGTAAGCATACTGTGTCCATAATAAGCATATAGGTTGTAGGTTGGGAGCTTTTGGGAAAGAGCACATTAGAAAGATATGGCATATAGAAGCAAACCGGATGGACATCATGAAAATGATCGGAGAGGTTGAGAGTAGAAGAAGTTCAGGAGCAAAAACAAACAAAATATAATTATTGTAAAATTGACTGTGTCCATAAAATGTATATAGTAAGTATAAGCTGGAAGTAGAGGCCTAAGCGTTGTTGTTCACTAGTTTACTCCAATTAGGGAAGGGGTTGGAAAGTAATAAAGGGGAATATATTTATAAAAAATGATATGTACTGTATGTATGTACAGTGAGGGAAAAAGTATTTGATCCCCTGCTGATTTTGTACGTTTGCCCACTGACAAAGAAATGATCAGTCTATAATTTTAATGGTACAGTGAGGGAAAAAAGTATTTGATCCCCTTCTGATTTTGTACGTTTGCCCACTGACAAAGAAATGATCAGTCTATAATTTTAATGGTAGGTTTATTTGAACAGTGAGAGACAGAATAGCAACAAAAAAATCCAGAAAAAAGCATTTAAAAAATGTTATAAATTGATTTGCATTTCAATGAGGGAAATAAGTATTTGACCCCTTCTCAATCAGAAAGATTTCTGGCTCCCAGGTGTCTTTTTATACAGGTAACGAGCTGAGATTAGGAGCACACTCTTAAAGGGAGTGCTCCTAATATCAGTTTGTTACCTGTATAAAAGACACCTGTCCACAGAAGCAATCAATCAATCAGATTCCAAACTCTCCACCATGGCCAAGACCAAAGAGCTCTCCAAGGATGTCAGGGACAAAATTGTAGACCTACACAAGGCTGGAATGGGCTACAAGACCATCGCCAAGCAGCTTGATGAGAAGGTGACAACAGTTGGTGCGATTATTCGCAAATGGAAGCAACACAAAAGAACTGTCAATCACAAAATCAGCAGGGGATCAAATACCTTTTTCCCTCACTGTATGTGTGTATGTATGTGTGTATATTTTTATATATGTGTGTATATGTATGTGTATGTGTATTATCTCCCGAGTGGCTCAGTGGTCTACTAGAGATCCTGGTTCAAATCCAGGCTCTGTCGTAGCCGGCCGCGACCGGGAGACCCATGAGGCGGCGTACAATTGGCCCAGCGTCGTCCAGGGGAGGGGAGGGAATGGCCGGCAGGGATGTAGCTCAGTTGGTAGAGCATGGCGTTTGCAACGCCAGGGTTGTGGGTTCGATTCCCACGGGGGGCTAGTATGGAGAGAAAAAATTAAATAATGTATGCACTCACTCACTCTGGATAAGAGCGTCTGCTAAATGACGTAAATGTAAATATGTGTGTGTGTATATATATATAAAAACATGGGGGACTGGAAGTGATGCAGACAATTACATTGATGGAAGTTACAATCTATCTGCAAAATTAAGCTGAACTACCCCCTTAAAAAAAACAAATAAATAAAATAATAATATTAATTACCTGAAAATTTTATGTCATCCAGTCTTAAAATGTCTGCAAAAACCAAATATTGAAATACTGTTAAATATTTAAAAAACCATTGTTATCCATTGAGAGATATAGAATAGTATACTATCGTGCTAGGTAATTTGTTTCTACAACTGTGATGTAACTAAACATCCACTAGGTGGAGCCAGTGGTCCACTCTTGATTAGACACTTCACATAAAATAGAAATTTGTTTGGTAAAAACAGTAGGATAAATACATATGTAGGTATATATATATATATATATATATATATATATATATATATATATATATATATATATATATATATATATATATATAATATTATACTAACATTCTAGATACACACACACAGACACATAATCAATTGACTAGTGGTTTTTCTATAACTGTGATGTAACTGAATATCCACTAGGTAGAGCCAGTGGTCCACTCTTGAGCAGAGACTTGGTTTGGCATGCATTTTCATAGGTTCTGAGACACCTTGAGACATGTCACATAAAATTGACATTTGTTTGGTATAAACAGTAGGATGTATACATATGTCGGTAGAGTCCATTCTCGTTTAAAAAAATCAATAACACAACATCTCATTCATTATATACTATATCATTTTATACAATACATTATTAAAAATATTCATTTATAAGATACAACATATAAATATATATATATATATATACATATATATATATCTATATATATATATATATATATATATATATATATATATATATATATATATATATATATATATATATATATATATATATATATATATATATATATATATATATGCATAGTTAGATATAGAAGCCTTCATCATATTGAAAATTAAACTCACCTTCAAAATGCTCCAAGAGGAATAAATGATTCAAGGAGTTTCTTTAAGATGTATGTCTTCAGGCCTTCTGGTCCTCTGGGTCTTTTTTCTTGGTTGACTGAGACATCCCACGGACGCTCTTTTATGGGGTCAAATGGATCTGTTTAGGTCAGCAGTAAAACGGGACATCTTTAAGAATACAATTACCTTTTTTGTTTTTAATTGACTGAGACATCCACTGGACATTCCATCCTCGGACGCCTCCCGGACATTCCCGGACACCCCCCCCCACCCCCTGAGAGCTATTTTTAATAGGTTAAAGGTTAAACAGGTTTAAAAAAGTAGTTTCAAAGACACTTGGGGGACCCCATGTGTACATACAGTTCCCTTGTGTGTAAGGGACCCCCTAGATGAGCAAACTGTTGACCATTAAAATATGGATAGCTGAGAACTCTTTCTAAAAGGTTAAAGGTAAAACCGGTTTAAAACACAGTTGTTTCAAAGACACACCACACACACAACCCAAAGAACCAGTGGCTCTTGTGTAGAGAGAGAGAGAGAGAGCGAGAGAGAGAGAGAGAGAGAGAGAGAGAGAGAGAGAGAGAGAGAGAGAGAGAGAGAGAGAGAGAGAGAGAGAGAGAGAGAGAGAGAGAGAGAGAGAGCTGTAATTCGTTGAAGGGAAATACAATTTTCTTTCAAACCTTTTATTTTCTTCTAAAATGTTGCTACAGAAATGTAAGCATTTATATACAAGTTATTAAAGTTCACTATACAATATTGAATATTAAACTATGACACTATTGTTTACTACTAAACCTTTATATGGATCATAAACTGTATTATTACACAATACTACACCTTACTAAACAATACATGTTTAAATGTATAATTATTATAATAATGTTTTTCTTAGAAGAAAAGCAGAATCAGCATTTTTCTCAGTTTCAGGGGCCTTTTGTAACCCGACACCCCCATCAGTCTCCAAATCCCCGTCTTCAAGCTGTGAGGGACTCAGACGTTGCCTCTTCCACCAGGCTCTCCATGGCCTTCAAGGTTTCACATGTTTTATTTTCCATGATAGATCAACCTTCTTGCCGATAAGTCCAAGTTTTGTCTTGAGGACAGAAGGGACCATCTTCGTAAATGTTCACGATGGTGGAAAAACTGTTGCACTTGTTTCATCATATCAAGCACATTAAACCAATCTCGCCACTTGAAGCTAAAGACAGGCACAAAATAGTTGACCTCTGTGCAAGCGTTTAAAAATACATATGAACTAACAGATTGGGTGGCATTTGCGCTATTGAATTCAGTATTCAGTATAGTATATTATAGTATAATTCAGTATATGTAAAATATCTTTAGTTATGCAATTGCAGACAGAAGTTAATACAGAGTCAACAGGATTTCGATAGCTCTTCATAAATTCTGCAAATTGTCCAAAACAATCTCTGTTTTTCATCCAAGCACGCCCCTCCCTGGCAGATCAGGAGCCACCATGTTTTCTTCTTGTGGCTGTGTTGAAGCAACGAGAAATTGAAACAATCCAGGTCTACCTGTTCCTCCAGTTGATCTCTATCCCATGTCCTTGACTACACGCCCAGACCAGCTGCAGGGAGCTGGATGGAACCATCCTTACCAAAAGCACAGCATTGGTAGTTCAGAAATGTCTCTACTATTGTTAATCATATTAATTGTTAACTATTAATATTTAACAAATCAGGTAAATATGTGCTCTTTCTCTCACAGCATAATAGATCATATATTCCTCATCAATGTGCTTTACTTCAAAGAAACAGCTGCACTATCAAGTTACATAAGCACACCCTAAATAGTGAAGAGAACGTCCGGACAGGATGTCCTTAAAAGGTCATAAACACAGGACACAGGAAAACTCACCAATCACTTTTTGACAGCAACCGTCTACTATATTCTCTCTCACAGGAGTCTGTGAAACAAGACAGTTGGAGATTGAAACATTGTATGTGTATTCCCTTCCCCCAACTGCTCTGTTCACTCAGACAAACAAACCAGACTGCAGTTTCCCACGCAAGAATTGACTTAAAATTACTTGATATCTTTCAGAAATACATCATTTCCCCCCCCTCATAATTCCATAGGTCTATAGGAGTGTCTCAGGTTTTCATTACAACCATTTCTAGTGTATATTGTATACGGTTTCAATATTGAACTATTAAATCAGTTAACCTCTTACTATCAGATTTGAGAAATAACAGATTATAGCATGAAAAAGCTCAGTGTTGATTTTAAATATAAACATTAACAGTCCACAAAAATGGTGTGATAAAAAGGATAGATTGAATTTCTCTTGGCAGTTGTGGCTCCCAGGTCTACAGCCAATCAAGGACTAGCTACCCATCCCCCATTGCTGCTCTCACCCCCCACCCCCCACCCCATCCCCTGACATGCTGGACTCTCAGGTTCTGGTCAATAAAGTGCAGCACAGCACAGCACAGTACAACTGTATTAGTCCATGTTACAGGGAACAAAGGGAATTTGTCTTTCTGAAGGGGTTGGTCACAGATCTGCCAGGTCAGATCCAATCCCACGTTTTGTTGTCTGGCTCAGGACTCAAACCAGTGACCTTTCAGTTACTGGAGTATTTCTCTAACTTCCACCTCCTAACACTTCTAGCATGGGCTTCCTAGGCAAAGTTCCTTTTACACTATCCCATGTGTGTAGAAAACATGAGTCTGTCTCATGATCTGGTAATGAGGTAGTCCTGCCTTCAACTTCAAAATCAGTGTCACCCTCAAGTCAAGAGGGCATTACCTCTTGGTCTAATGGTCAAGACACTGGTTTTTCCCATAGGACACCTGGGTACAGATCCCGCCCATGAAATGTGCACACCTCTCCCAAGGCAAGGTTTTGCAGGGGGCTGTATTGCAGTATCACATTGCTCAGCTGTGTTCAACACTTCATTCCATAGGTCATCAAAAAAATGACTCATCCCTGTAGTCATTCAAAGTTTGAACTAAGGCTTCAACTAAATCAAGAGCCTTTGACAGGTCAAGTGATGAAGACTGTAGCATCTCTGATAGAAATGTTGCTTCTCCAAAAACGTTATGCAGTGGAACAAGGAACACAATGAATTGTAAATCTATCTGTGCAAGCAGACCTCGTGCCTCAACAGATCTGTCACCGTTGTGTTCTTGGACTATGTCTTACAGGACTCGCTTAACGGCAGGCAATCTATCCATAATAGTATGTAGAGCCATATATCGACATGCCCAGCGAGTGTCACTTAGTCTCTGAAGCTCTCTAGGTGCACCTGGGTACATCTCTCTCTGTACGCTAAGCCAATTTTGATGCACATATATGACCCAGATGTGAAGACATACAGTCTTTCTAGTAAGGAGAAGAACTGTCCTACCTCAGGGACAGCTTTGACTGTATCCACTAAAACTAAGTTTAGACAGTGTGCACTGCAGTGGACGTAAAAGGCTTTGCTTGTTCTTTAATGCGTTGCCTGGAGGCCTGAATGCTGCCGCTCTTAACTGAAGCACCGTCATATGCTTGGCCTACTAGGTTGTTTTGGTATTCAAGACCATGACTTTCTAATATGTGTATGATTTAGTCAGTAAGCCCTGCTGCATCTAGTGGATCAGCCGATTCAAAGTGGAGACAGCTCTCATGGACAGCTCCACTGAAATAGTACCTGAGTACTGGAGATATCTGATCCTTTTGTTTTAACATCTTTTGTTTTCCGTCTGCCATTATGCTGAAGACCTCACTGTCTTTCACTTCTTCTATCATCTCTGTTGGAACCATGTCTGCCAAACAACTCAGAACCTCATTCTGAATCACTTTGCTTGTGTATTTTGCCTTATGAATGGAAGTCAACCTTTTTTTCCACAGTTGTGTCATGCTTAGCTATTATTTCTAGGATTGCCATGAAGTTCCCTTTATTATCAGACTCTGCAGACTCATCGTGTCCTCTTTGTGCGATGTTTTGTGTGGCTGTAAGTAGTAGTACTTCTCCTATTGTTTTAATATAGTCCCCATTTTCTTGAACCTGTTTGTTGTGTTCCTTGTTTAGGGCATTTACCAGTGTTGCATTACTTTTTACAGCTTTCTGATTGACTCTCCACGTAATCATTGCTTGTTTGTGCCGCTCAGCCCTTGCATGAATTGCAAATCCCCCCGTCTTTGTAAGTTGCCTTCTTCCAGTTGTTAAAACCCAATTTTGAATCTAATCCAGTCTCTGAGACAGGCGTAACAAAACACAGAGTCTGATTTTACTATTGTTGTACATCTGACTATTATTTATTACTACTTCTACTACATCAGGAGGAACTGTTGTTGTTGAGACATGCTCAAGTGGGGATAAATAGTCCAGTCATTATTGTTGCCGATGTTTGTCGCTTTGATTCAAATTGTATTTTGTGACTCGACTAACAATATATTCATGTTACAGGGAACAGTCAATGCACTTCTAATGCCATATCCATATAATTTAGAATTAACCTCTTTGGGGCGATGCTATGCATAGCAGGTACATCTAGCTTAAAGACTAGCGTCTAAGGGTATGGTTTATTAACTCCCTCAGTTGGGGAGGGGGTTGGTGGGTTTGGGGTAGGGTCAGGGTATTAGCTCACCAGATGGTTACTATTTTATACTTTCAGCATTTCATTTAGTTTCTATCTTTTTCCCTCTTTCTTATTATCTTTAAAGATCTCAGCACCTAATAACTATACATTTATGACACTTAACATTAGGGTACTGTAATGAATACTCAGGGAGAAAAAGGTGTAGATTCACGCCCAGAGCGCGGCAGGTGTTTATTACGCCTTTAGAGAAGACAGGAATCGTGGTCACAGGCAGGCAATGGTCATACACAGGTAGGCAAACAGGCAGGTGAAACAAAACTAGGACTGAAGGCTATAACTGGTTCTCACAAATGAGCTAGGAAAAGGCTTAGTAACTAGTGGTTCTGGTGAAAAATGTCCTTTAAGTATCTCCACAATATCCCCATACGTCTTATTACCTGTTCTGCCTGGCTGTAGCAGGCTGCCAAGTAAATTAAATGTATTTTGGCCCCATTACACTAAAACATGGAGGCACAATGTTGTCCTCATCCATGTCATTTACAAGAACAAAATATTCAAACCGTTCTGTATATGAGCTCCACTGCTCAAAACTTTTATCAAACTGTCCAATGTTTCCTACAATTCCAATAATTGTTCATTTCTCAATAAGCTCCTGATTGTCACTCACTT